>NC_092823.1:395000-417500 GCF_023375885.2 Dermacentor andersoni
TATCAATGTTTGCAGTGATAGGTAGAACTGAGAGGGAGCTCGACGTGGCATATAACAATTTCGGGACCAATAAGGTCGAAATACAATGTAATTTCTGGAAAGGCTTCAATTTGGCCGAATTAATGAATGCCAATTCTTTCTCAATTAGTGTAATTGAAGCCTTCGGAGGTTTGTTGACGAAGAGGTCGAGACCCAGATACCTGATAGGTTCATTTCGGCTCTTGGGGCTGATCACGGCATCCCCCAGACGAAGCTGGGGGACGCCGTAGTCAAACCACTTGAGCCGATGGGCCTCGTACCTCCACCCAAAATACTGGGTTTTATTAGGGTTTAAAGCCAATCCAATCTTTTTGAAGTGTTGTAATGCCACGTCGAGGTTCCTCACCAGTTCTTCATAGCTAGAAGCCGTTAAGATAAGATCGTCGGCATAGGCAAGGGCCGACACAGTCTCTCCCTCCACTTTGTACCCGCATCCGGACGAGTTGAGGCTGTGCAGAAGGGGGTCAAGGGCCAGATTAAACAAAAACGGTGACAGGGGATCACCCTGTTTGATCCCCCTCTGCACAAAAACTCTGATCCCGTCGGACCTGCCTCGATAAGAAAAAGTAGTTGTTTGACCGTAGTATTGGTCGGCGATCGACAGCACGTAGTCATCATGCGCCCCCCCCTCTCGTAAGGAAGAGAGAAGCGCATGATGACTGACGGAGTCGAAAGCCTTCCGAAGGTCAAGCGAGGCAGCATAAAAATGCCGGTTGAAGCGTTTTGCATGCTTCATCAAACCTTGCAGTAGCAGAAGGTTAGACTGCGCCGACCGATCCCTGGAGAACCCACTCTGTAGTGGGTGGAATTTGTAGGATTCTTGTAATCTGGCCAGAAGCACACGGGAGTGCAACCGTAACAAGACAGACGAGATTGTGATTGGCCTAAGCTCTGACGCAGAAGACACATCAGCTGACTTCGGTATGAAGACTGTGCGCGAGATTCGGAGCTCGTCAGGAATGTTTGGGAAGGGTTTATTTTTTCGAATTCTGCTTGCTTTCTCGTTCGGCCAGCCATCGGGCACAAAATGGCCGTGGCTCATACCCTTTGAGCCCCGGCCAGGCCCAACACCCGCAAAGGCAAAAACGCGTCGCCGCCCCGATGCCCCCCGCGGCCTCCGGCCGCCGAGGGGTCGCCCCGCTCGCGGGGCTCCGGGTTTTCGGAGGACGGCGACGAGGCGATCGCGCGGTTTTGCGAACTTTTAGACCAGCTCCCCGTCCCGGAGGAAGAGAGCCGGCCCCCGGCTGGCGGAGGCGAGGAGGAGGACGTGCAGTCCTCCGTTTCGGAGGGCACGGCCGTGGCCGCGGCGCTCCCGGCGGACCTTGGGGGCCGCGCCGAGCGGCGGTGCCAGGAGATCGAGGCCGAGGTGCTCGCCTTCTGCTCGGCGCCCGCAAACAAGTTGCCTGTGGACGCTCGCGTCTTCGTGATGAATAAGCTCTTCGAGCTGGCTGCCCTCTGCTCCGGCCTGAGGGCGGAGGCGGCCGCGGAGCGCGGCGCGGCGCTGACCCTGCAGGGACAGCTCGTGGAGACGCGCCGGGAGTTGGCCGCGGTGCAGCGACGGGCGGGCGTGGCAGAATGCAGGCTGGAGGGCCTTGTCGGGGCCGTGACCGGCCCTACGAGTGCCGGCCTTCCTGGCGCCGGGGGTGCTGCGGCGGTGGGCGCCGCGGCATCGGCGGCCGGGCGCCCGTCGTCTGTTGGCGTCGCGGGCGCGTGCGCTTCGGGCGCGGCGCCGATGGTGCCCGGCGCGGCGAGTTATGCCGCCGCCCTGCGGTCGGGCGGCCTCCCCGATGCCGGCGCGGCGGCGGGTGCACCCGGAGGCGTCGCCCGGGCGCCCGCGCAACCCCTACACGACCACGTCTGCTTCCTCACGCCGACGGCCCAGACGACCACGCCGGCGAGGGACGTCGTCCATCTGCTCAAGGCCAACATCGATCCTGCGGCCAAGGGCATCAAGGACGTGCAACTACGACACACCCGGTACGGCGTCACGGTTTTTTCAAACATAAAACAGTCCATCGACAATTTACACCGGGCCATACAAGACAATGCCGTGACTAGAGCCGCGATAATCGTCAGGGTTGCGGAAAAGCGTAACCCGCACGTGCGTTTTTCGGGTGTAGACCCTGACGTCGCGCCGCAAGACTTCATTGCGAGGCTTAATGACCGCAACCCGGGCCTCAATCTTGACCCCGACAAATCTAGGGTCCGCGTGACCTTTAAGGAAAGATCGGGCACTAACGCCTACATAGCAGAGGTTGACCCGCCGGCTTTCCGCGCTCTCGTAGGTCGTCAACGCCTTTCTGTGGGCTGGACTATGGTGCGCGCCCACGAAGACCTTCACGCCCCCACGTGCACCTTTTGTGCCACGTATGGGCACGGCCGCACCACGTGTCCGGTACGCGCAGACGCTGCGAAAGCAGTCTGCATGCGTTGTGCGGGTAATCACCTGGGCGGCACATGCAAGGTGCGCATGGGTGACGAGGCGGTGCGCTGCGCAGAGTGCAATCGGGCCGGTTTATCGTCTGCCCACCCCGCAGGATTCCCGCAGTGCCCTATCCTGATGGAGAGGGTGGCGCGGCTGCGAGCGCGCACAAATTATGGCGGGGAGTAGCGCGAACGGCGCTGCGGCAAAGGGGGGTGGCGCGCGAATGGGGGAGCGGGGTGGCGCGGCGCCGGCGGGCGGGCGGCCCGGCGGGTCGACCGCCCGTCTGGACGCGGCGCGCGCGGACGCGGCGGTCGGCATCGCATTCGTCCAATTAAATCTTGATCACGCTAGACTGGCCTCGCAACACCTGGGTGACCGCATGTCGGAGGCGGGCGTCTCGCTGGCAGCCGTGTCCGACCCTTACAGGCCCGGAGGCAAGCTACCACGTATGCCGCCGGAATTCAACGTGTACGCCATCGAGCGGGATCCGGCGGCAGCGGTGGTTACACGAGGGCCGCCATGCGACGTTTCCCCCCTGCTCCTCTCCAAGCTGGTCGTCGCTGTGTACTGCGAGGCGCGCGATTTTCAATTCGTTTTCGTCTCGGCGTACGCGCCGCCCCACCGACCGATGGACGAAACTTTTCGCTGTATCGAGGAGGCTATCGCGAAGGCCCGCACGCCCAACATCGTCGTCGCGGGAGACTTCAATGCGAAGCACCCGGCGTGGGGTCCCTGCGCGGGAGACGAGCGCGGCGCCCGCCTCATAGAGTTTGCCGGGGCAAACCGCCTCGTCGTCCTCAACGATCCCCAGTCACCGCCAACATACGAGACGCGCTACGCGGCCAGCTGGATTGATGTCACGCTGGCGGCGCCGGCCCTCGTCGCGGCTGGGTTTGATTGGAAAGTGCGGGAGGACATCACGTTCTCTGAACACAAGAACGTTGAGGTTCGCATCGGCGCTGTTCGCGACGACCGCCCTCGCCGCCTCACACGCTATGCGCGGGAGGAATTGCTGACCGCCCTCGCAAGCGAGCCGTGGTTCGCGCGGGTCTCGGGGGCGGCCATACCATCACCGGGCGCCCTCGACCAAATACTGGCAGCATTCCAACGGCTCTTCGACCGGTATTACCGGGCAAATCTCCGCCCTGTCAAGGGCCCGGGGAGGCCTTGGTGGACCCCGGCGCTGGCGAGGGAAAGACGCGCCGTGAACGCGCTGCGGCGCAGATATCAGCGCTGCGCGGCGGAAGAATTACGGGCGCAACTCCGCATAGCATACAGCAAGGCCCTCGCAGTGTTTCGCAGTCATGTTCGTGCGGCCAAGACTTCGCACCTCCGGGGATGGTATACTAGTTGTACGCGGCGTTCCATTTTTTCCGCCGCGTATCAGGAAGCGTTCGGCAGGGCGCGCCCGCGACAGTGTTTACCGCCGCTCGAGCTGCCCGACGGAACACGTACGACTACACACTTAGAGTCGGCGGCCCTCCTACTGAAGACGCACGTGGCGGTCGACGATCCCTCGTCTGACGGGCCCGGCCACGCAGAAATCAGGAGACTGGCTGCGTCGCCCTGTTCCACGCGGGCAAGCGACGCGCCTTTTACGGCAGCCGAACTGCAAAGCGTCCTTCGCAAAACGATGGACGCATCAGCACCCGGGCCGGATAAGATTACGCCCTACATAATCAAGGGGCTCGCGCGGTCGCACAGCGCTTTCCTGCTCGGGCTTTTCAACGCGGCGCTCGCGTTGGGATACTTCCCCCGTTGCTGGCGAACGGGGAGAATCATCTTCCTCCCGAAACCGCAGCGCCCGCCCGATTTGCCCGCCTCGTACAGGCCGATCTGTGTCACGTCGGCACTCGGCAAGGTGCTTGAGCGCCTCTTGAACGGCCGATTATATTATTTTTTGAAGTGCGGCGGACACCTGCACGAACACCAATACGGGTTTACCCCCGGCAGGAGCGCTGTCATGGCTTTACACGCACTAAAGACCCGCCTGCTTGCACTCAAGGAGGCCAAGACACCGGCCATCCTAATGTCGTTGGATTTTCGAGGCGCTTTCGACAGCGTGTGGCACCCCCTCGTCCTTAAATTTTTTAGGGACCGGGGGCTACCGACGAACGTATACCACCTTCTTCGCACTTTCCTCGAGGACCGGCGTGTGCAGTTCACCTCCCACGCGGGCGCGGTCGAGGCCAGGCCATCGCTGGGCAGCCCTCAGGGTTCGCCCCTGTCTCCACTTTTGTGGAACGTCATCGTACATGGGCTCCTCGAGCTTCCCATGCCCGCCGGGGTGACCGCCCAGGCGTACGCCGACGACACGATCCTCGTCATTTCGGCAAAGACGCGTGACGGGCTCGGCGCGGCGGGCTCGGAAGCCCTTCGGCGGGTGGTGGCATGGGCCGCGAGCGTCAAGGTATCCCTCAACACGGATAAGACTCAATGTGTCTTGTTTTCTCATGGGCATGGAGGGATGGAACGCGTCCATCCCACCGTCCGCCTGGGCACCTCGGGCAGAGGGTTGAAATTCGTGGAGGCCCTCAAGGTTTTAGGCGTGACTTTTGATAGGCGCCTCCACTTTTTCCAACATGCCGACGGCCTCAAGGAGAAGGCCGAACATCTGGCCTGCCGGGCGCTGACGTTCTTGCAAATGCAGGGTACCCTGCAGCCGGCGGCATTAACACGCCTTTACCATCAGGTCATGCTGCCGGCGCTCACGTACGCGTCGGCAGTGTGGTGGTCTGCCAAGCCGGACTGCAGACTCAGCGCCCGCGTAACCACCATGCAGCGCACGATCCTGCTGGCGTTGTCGGGCGCATATCGAACGACGCGCACGGCTTCCCTTCAGGTCTTAATGAAGGTGCCGCCACTGTCGCTCGAGCTAGACAGGACCGCGGCGGAATTTAGGCTCTTCGCGCTGCGCGAGGCCGTCGAGTTCGGCGACCTCGCGTTCTCCCCGCGCGATATCCTCTACCCCGCCGACCCTTGGAGAGTACACCCGGCCTCGATGCGCGCATTTCCGTTCGCGCAACTGTCGGCGCCGGAGGCGCGCAGTAGATCGCGTGCCGCGGGCCTGCATGTGTTCACCGACGGCTCCTACACGCCGCACTCATCGGGCGCCGCCTTCGTCGTCCTCGGCCCGCGGGAGCGGATCGGGGCGGTGGGCCGATTTCGGGTGAGCGCCGCCACGAGCGCCTATTGCGCTGAGATAATCGCATTCACGGAGGCCTTGAATCACCTGTGCGGCCACCGGCAGACGGCAGCGGTATCTTTATATACCGACTGCCTATCCCTGCTTCAAGCGGTCGCGACGCCCGGCTCGGCCGACCCCCGCATTGTCCGTATTCAAACGGCGCTCGAGGAGATTGCCGGCTTGTCCGAGGTGCATCTCTATCACGTGCCCGGGCACTGTGGGGTTTTCGGAAACGAACTCGCCGGCTTCCTAGCGTCGCGGGCCGCGAGGACCGGGCTGGATCGCAGAGCGCCCATACCTTTAAGATCCATCTGCAATGCGTTCAGGGCCGTACAACGAGGGCGATGGGCACGGTTATGGCGCGAACATCACACAGACACGGCGCTATTTCGCTGGGTGCCGCGCCTAGAGGAGATGCCGTCCTTTTTTCCTCCCCCGCGAGCTTTGGTTACCCTGCTTACGGGGCACGGCCGCTTCCCCTTTTATTTCCATCGGTTCGGCCTCGCCCACGACTCTATGTGCCCATGTGGCACAGAGTGTTTGTCTTTCGAACATTACTTGGGGGAATGTAGGCTCACCGGGCCGTTGGCCGCCTCTCTTGAGCCGCAGAGCTCTTTGACACGACTGGACCTGCCTGTGCTTCTGCGCTCCAGTCGTAATAGAGCGATTTTGGTCCAAATCGTACGGGTTATTAGCGAACATCTGCCCGACTACGTCCGATGACGACTTCACACAGACGCGCTCATTTATAATCGCGGTTGACCGCATACCGTTTGCGCGCCGGCCATGGCCGGGTGGGCTCGAGCGGTGCCTCCGGGGAGGCGTCCGGCGCCTCGCTGACGACCTCTGCAGGGGCGCGAGTAGGGCCAGCCGGCCGCAAATGGTCCGCGGGGCCATCGAGATCCATGAGGAGGCCCCCCCGCGGCCCCCATCCACCCGCAATGTCAGAAACGTACGCTTTTCGAGCATTTTCAGCCTTAAGCGCGGGCGTTCGGCGCTCTCCGTGGCCGCCCCGGCTGACGTGGTTGCGGACTTTGCCGCGCGCCGGCGCCGACAGACTTCCACCGGAATGCATACAATTTCAGCCACAATCCCGTGGCTTCAGTTTTAGTCCCCGCGTGGCTTAAGCGCCGAGCATTTTTACTCGCTACCTGGCTTAAGCGCCGAGCATTTTTATCGCGCTACCTGGCTTAAGCGCCGAGCATTTTCAGCCTAAAGCGCGGGCGTTCGGCGCTCTCCGTGGCCGCCCCGGCTGACGTGGTTGCGGACTTTGCCGCGCGCCGGCGCCGACAGACTTCCACCGGAATGCATACAATTTCAGCCACAATCCCGTGGCTTCAGTTTTAGTCCCCGCGTGGCTTAAGCGCCGAGCATTTTTACTCGCTACCTGGCTTAAGCGCCGAGCATTTTTATCGCGCTACCTGGCTTAAGCGCCGAGCATTTTCAGCCTTAAGCGCGGGCGTTCGGCGCTCTCCGTGGCCGCCCCGGCTGACGTGGTTGCGGACTTTGCCGCGCGCAGCTTGAGCGGCGAGCATTTTCAGTCGCCATATGTGGCTTAAGCGCGGGCGGGGTGTGGCCGCCCCGGCTGACGTGGTAGCGGACTTGGCGTAATGTTGCCCGTTGTTTCACAGGAAACGGGCACCGCGAATTTCATGCTTTCTTTCCAGCTTGGAACGTTTGGCTTTGTGTGCGGGTGCTGCATTTAAGGAGCTGTGTATAACTTTATAGAGCGTCTCAAGAAAAACAATTTGTTTGAAGCTTCACACGTGAGAGGAGCGGCTTCTGAGTACGAGGCGGTTTTCCTTTTTTTTTCTGCCGATAATTGTACTCATCTGCCACGTCTCTCACCACGATATGATATTTTTTGGGGGGGTTTCTCCTTTGATCCTCAAGTGAACGGACTGTCCAGTACTGATGCCATTTACAAAAATCCAAAACAGCAGAGGCCCGCACCTGCTCAATCAACGCCAACTCAATTTAAGGAAGGGCTGTTCAAAAGCTGATCGAAACCATCCAGTTTGGGAAAACCTATTTTATGCAGTAGTTTTTATTATTATTTTTTTTTATTGTGAGAGACGTGAAATCCACACCACGAAATGAACGTCCCTTTGTTACCCTTTTGTTACCGCGGCTTCGAAACCGTGCGTAATACCAATTGTGTCCTGGTTGGCCGTTTGTCAGCACTTTGTGTTCTTCTAGAAAATCAACTACTAGTTCATAAATTACGTGCGCGAAATTTTCCTCCGTGTGCACCACCAAAATACTTAAAGAAGAGAGAATGCGTCCGGGGCCTTGGGATTTCGAAAATGCCGTGCTCTGAAATTTTCACATCCGCCATTGGAAAGATAATTATTATCCGTCGTAAAAAAAAAAAAGAAAAAAAAAGAAAGAAATCACATTTGAAATTATCATTGAAAGTGGCCACGTTTTTCGGGGCATGTCTTGATGAAATAATTTCAGTTCAGTTCAGCATGATTGGATTTCATCTTTTCCAGTATTCTCAGTACTCTCGTTGTAGTACCAATTGCCGGCAGATATTTTTTTTTAGTTGTTTAGAGTTATACATTCCTGAACGATGTTTTTCTTTTCCTCAAAGCTAGCCATAGAACCAGCGCTTTCTAAAAAATCATGACAATAAGAATCCAGCATATCGGTTCATCTTTGGCGCGATTAAAGTTCGGGAACTGGCGATTTTTTATTGCCGTGATCAAGAAGGTTAACACCAGATAAGGCGTGATATTTCAGCATACCAGTCACGATATCTAATCGAATCTAAGATTGAAATGGCGTTCTGAATTCTTTCGGTTCCAGATAGAAAAAAACAGAAAAAAAAGAAAGGATGTGATTGAGTGCCATTCAAATCTGAAGACCGCGTGGAGAAAGTGTTCCGGTTTACATTCGGCAAATCAAAATGAACGGCTAAAATTAATCTGTCGTCTGGTTTCATGCGCGAGATCACGTAAAAGGCAGCCATTCTTCTTAACATGGTTTCTCTCTTTTGCTCTCTCATTCGCGCACGGAAATTTCTTCGTACGGGAATTTTATGAAGCGAAGGCGGCTGCAGACCATTTTCTTTGTTTAGTTCATGTTCGTAGGCGCAAATTACTAACCTAACACTTGGAGCAACATTTCCACTACTCTAGAGGGGCATGAACTGTAGACAGTGCACGCTTTCTCATTTATCCAATCGCTCGCAAACACATTGCATTGCTAGTCTACAGTGGCAATACAAAGTGACGTTTCACCATGCACGTCGAAGTTCATTACCAGTACCGCGCCAGCGTCGACCGGCCGGCGAAGCGACGAGCTCAGCAGCGCATGCGCAAGGCCCGACACCACCCCAACCGAGCTTCCCTGCTTATCGGAGAGAGCAAGTGCGCGTGAACACGGGCGCGTCTGAGTATCTGGATTAAAAAAAAAAAAAGAAAGGGTTTCCGAGATATTGACAAAGACAAGTGGTCGCCGTCGCTCTGAATCTTATCGTATTATAAAAAACGTGGGATGGCGGCGCTTCCTCGAGGGTCAGAAAGTACAATCGTCGAACTAGGTGGCAAGTGGAGTACATCCTTCTTCTTGGAACGGTTTGCAATTAACTGCTTGAATGTGCCGAACACGCGTCGCGGGTCGCGTATAGAGCCAACCGTCGGCAAGCACGCGTCTAGCGTAGCAGCAGAACCGGTCGCGGTTGCGATAACCCATCGTTGGCAGCGAAAAAGAAAAACACCCACATGCAGTTTGTAGCAACAACCAATGTGGTTTTAAATATAGCTTCACTGGTCACAGTAGAAGGGCACCGAAACTTTATCATGACGCACACCGCTGTAGTCCACAAAGAACAAAGCGCACAAAATAGATATGATACAGCCGCACCGCATTATTTCGTGTTTTCACTATTTCATTACTTTCGTGTGCATGCGCGCTAGGGCCACGCAGGCCAGGAGTAAAAGGCAAGAAAAAAAAAATGGTACGCAATCCTCAGCTTTGACTTGACTGCTGTGGCACTCGCATCTGTGTTCTTTACCTTAGGCGAACGCAATTCGCAAACTGAACTGGAATTTCCAATAATGGAAATTCCTATTGGGCGATTTGGTTGTATGTTCGGCTAATATTTGCGTTTTTCGCCCGAGCAAGCGCTTCACTGCACTACACTTTGCCCCTTCAACGCGGCTTCACTGCACTGCAGGCGTGTTCTGCGTTAGGCCGAACCTGCAGGCAAAAAGCCTGGGCGCCGCCATCTTGTTGCGAGCGGCGCCGGGGACACAATCGCGCCTAGCTCATTGAGTTTTCCCCCAAAACCGAAAAAAATTTGACTTGATTAAACGAGAAAGATGCCACGAGTGGCCCAACAAAAAGCTTTAAGGATTACCGAAGGGTAACTGAGGGCGACGCAACGGGCTCTGTAGCGTCACGTGGGGATCGGAATAGAGCAGATTGGGGGGTGTGAGAACAAACGTTAGTTAATGACACCACAGTTTAAACCAAGAAAAACAAATGGGCATGCGCAGGGCATGCAATGTGGGGGGAAGATAACCGATGGTCATTAAGGGTTACAGACTGAATTCCAAGAGGAGGGAAGCGTAGCAGGGGGTGGCAGAAAGTTAGGAGGGCAGATTAGATTAGGGACTACATGGCGACAATCAGCACGTGACCGGGGTACTTGGAGGATCATGGGAGATGCCTTTGCCCTGCAGTGGGCGTAGCCAGGATGATGATGATGTTGATGATGAAAAGGTAGCAGCAACAGGTCTTCGTAGCATACAGGTTAGAAAGATGAGGCACCTTTGAACCCTTGAATATGTTTCGCCACACTTGGGCATACGACAAGTTTGTTTTCGAGACGCTCGGTCCCACTGCTGCGAAAATGTGCACACAAAGGCTGCACAGTAGTTGCCAGAAATCGGGCACTCTATTTTTCTTTCATAGGGAATCTTTTTTCCACTTGGGCAGCGGATTTCGGCAGGGCGAGCTTGCGTGGGCGCGGTGGTTTACGGATCCAAGCGATAGGGAACTCCAAAATGCAGTGTTGGCTTTGAGTGGGATTCATATTGATCGCAAACCCCACGGCTAATCCTACCCCCCTCCCCCCAAGTGGCTCTTTACAGGAGACAATCGTTCAGAGACATTGGATAAATAGGAATTCTGGTTCTTTCTTTTGCATTCATTTATTTTTCTCGAAGCCCATAACTAGAAATTTGCTGGAGCGGCTGTGCCATTTGCGACGCAGCAAGTGCGACGCTACACACAGATGGAGCGACAGTTTAATTACTCTCGTGGTCCGCGAACCGGCATCGTTGCGTATAGTATAGGAATGGTGCGTGTCAAGCCAGTGCTCGCTTCGAGATTGTGCTCTTCATTTTGATTGAATGAAGTCTCACCTAAGTGAGCGGGGTCCGATCCCGGAGGTAGTGCAATACCGGGCCGACCTGCGGCGGAGGTGAAGCAGGCTTCAAGCACTCCGCCAACTTCCAAAAATAGGTTTAATATCGTGGGTTCATATAGAACCCGTATCAGATATTAAGCTGATAAGAACAGAGGTTTTTGAAAAAATGCTTGTTACATTTTCCCAATGAAGGACGGTTTCATTGATGTGAATTTACTAGAGTTTGGTGTATAGTTTTTGGGCAGGCATGGAGGTGTGTGTTTGTTTAGTGTTTGTTGGGTATTTTGGGAGTTTTTGTGCTGGCATAGAAGTGTGTGTTGGTGTAGTGTGTGTCTACCTAGTGCTGTTCTTCACTTTGCTGCGATGTGCGCTGCATAGATGTCTCGTGATGCAGCGATTGTCTCGCTCACGGCGAGTTTCCTGAACAGCCGCAGGTATTTGCGGCTGCAGAAGCGGCGCATGATCCGGTCGTTTCGGGGATCCCACGATCCAAGTGCTCCGACGATGATGGCCTCCACGGTCACTTTCTGGAATTTCCGCAGCAGGTACTCCCGGACTGGCTGGTACTTCTCCTCCTTCCCCTGGCGGGCCGCGTTCAGGGCTGCAGGCCGGTTCTCGAACGGGCAGGTTACATCGATGATGATCGCCTCCTCGCCCCTGCAAAGCACAAGGTCAGGACGGAGATTAGTATTACCTACTGGTCGATTCTCGTGGGTGACAGTCAACTTGGCGGAGGCAGCGGCTTTCACTCGGTTCACGATCTGGTTGTGGCGGTTGGTGTATGCTTGACTGTGAGTCATGCAGTGACACAGGACATGTGGCAGGGTCTCTGGTTGACCGCCACAAATCCCACACCGTTGGTCCACGGCCGTAGCCCATGGCCTCGCTGCGTTCAGGGGAACGACGTTGAGTCGGGCCCGGTGAACGAAACGCCAGTCGGCAAACCTCGTGAATTGGCCGGTACGTACAAAGTGGGAACTGCTCCGGTCGGCGGCAACGCACTCCATCACTTTCCCCTGACTGGGTTTTTGGTGGAGATCGTGATCTCGTGCGTTTGCCAGTGCCGTCCTGAGTGTCTTCACCACCTTAGTACGCTTCCTCGGGCCAAGTGTTATGTCACCCCTGGAGATACGGGGGCCGTCTTGTTCGAATTCCCAGGTGACACCAAGACGCCGAGAAGCCTTGCGGGCCTCTGTCCACACGGACTGGAGCTGCGTCGCCGTGGCCCGGAAGTCACCCTCAGTCTCGCCGCTCAGGTAGGCGTCCATGTCACCCGGTTCTGCAATGCGCCTCAACCTTTTGCATGTCACGACGGTCAGCGCCTGCAGTGCCAGGTCCTGGACTTCAGTGTCTGCAGAGGAAAGAAGTTTGAAAGCATTGTCAATTCTGCAGATGTCACTGACTTCTGCCGCCACAGGAATGCCAATGGCACCCGCTGCGGAGCTACCGTATAGGTAGTCGTTAGCAGCGTTGGCAGGCAGGTAGAGGGTCCGCTTGATGAGTGGGCGAAGCGTTGTGTCCAGGCGAGACCACTCTGCCTTACCAAGGGAGCCACACCTCATGGCAAAGTTGAGCGCCGGAAATACAATTGTTTTAACGGCGTCCAATCTCTGCCACGGGGCGAGCATCGAGGTAAGCAGGCGGCGACCCACGTTGATGGCTTCGTCCACGGTTGCCTGGTCCGGTAGTACCGAGAACCCGACTGGTCGCCCGAGGAAGGTGTGTGCCTCGAAGTCACTGATTGATGGGATTGGGGTGCCGTAGACCGTGAAGGTCGTAGGTCTTGTCCCCACGGGTGTCTTTCCGGAGAGGTGCAGTGACTTGCACTTCGCGGGGTTCAGACGTAGCCCGAGCTGGCTCGACAGGGTTGCCACTACGTTAATGCGGCTCTGTAGTGTACCTGGCTCGTCAGCTAGCGGCGTTAGATCGTCGGCGTAGGCAAGCACATTGTGCTGCCTGTCGCCTCCCTGAAGCGCACGCACGACTGGGTCGAGCACCAGGTTGAACAGGAGGCCACTCAGTGGGCAACCCTGACGTATGCCGGCAGAGATTTCTATCGGTGAGGTGATCCCGGCTTCTGCGATGACGCTGGTCCTGTTGTCTCTGTAAATATCAGCAATAATAGCACAGAAGTTATCACCCGCACCAGCGCCATGCAGTGCATCAATGAGGGCGTTGTGGGGAACAGATCCAAACGCGTTGGCGAAGTCGAGGAATGCCGCGCACAGGTCCCCACGGCCAGCTCTCGCCGCGTCCAGGCGCTCCTGCAGTACGAAGTTGTGTTCGTACACACCATCATACGGCAGGAACCCCTTCTGACAACGGGAGAGCACTTCTCGGGAGGCGATCCATTCCTGTAAGCGAGCCGCCAAGCAGCCCGCGTACAGTTTCGAAATCGTGCTCCCAAGGGTAATGGGGCGCCAGTTCGCAGCATCCCCGAGGTCTCCCTTCTTGTGGATGAGTACAGTCCGTGACTCTTTCCAGGCAGCAGGTACCCTCTGGTATTTCAGGCACACGTTGAACACTGCGGTGAGAAAAAGAGCTTCGGGATCAGTGGAGCGCCAGTGTTGGTAGGTGAGGCGGTCACTTCCGGGGGCGGTGTTCTCGCTCTTGCGAAGACGGGAAACTACCTCGCCGTCAGTGAACTGCGCAAGGCTGACTTCAGCCATGTCGCTTCGCTTCACCTTGCTGAGAAGCAGAGCGGTGTCGGCTTCACGCGGCCCCCAAGCCTCGCTGAAGTGTTCCTCCAGCTCGTCAAGAGGGATCGGGCAGAGTTGGGACTCACCCTCCACGATCAGCCTCACTGCACGTCGGCGATTGCGTCGGTACAGTGTCTGAATCTGCTGAGCATTCTCAGGATTCAGATGGCGGCGCGGCTTCCTGTTAGCGGAAGCTACAGGAAGCTTTACCGCCTCGCATACTACCTGTATGGCGTCGTCCAGGATTCCGGTGAACTGCTCCCATCCAGCGTCCGATATTGGCTCGCGTTGCAGCTGCCTCAGCTGTTGGGCGTGCTTGGCTAGCACGCCGTCATCCTCGATCGGGCCTGCAAGAGAAATTGGGTCAATTTCCTGGGAGGCGTCGTCGTTCTCGGTGGCTGCCGGCGACAGCAGTGCACCAGGAGAAGGGGTGGCCGCGCTGCTCGTCGTGCTATCATGTGCTGCCTCATTGTTGTCGTATGCCTGCTGAGAGGGGGGAGAGGAGGTCAGCGCCGGAGCAGGTTCGATGCTTTCGTCTGAAAAAGAGGGAGATGCCTCTATCGTCAAGGTCGATGGGGAGGGCATAGCCGAGGGGCTGCTGCTTGCTGAAGCAGCTGGCCTCGGTGCAGGTGTGGTCTCCCTTGAGGGGACCGGAGTCGGTGTCGTCTCTAGAAGTGGAGCGTCAGTGTTAGAATCGCTGCCTGTTACCGAAGTCGGCCGGGCTGTGGATGAGGCTTGCCGCGCTGCCGCTCTTTTCCTGTGTGCCTGCTGGTGATTATCGAGACCCTTCCTGGAAGGAAAGGAAGAGGGGCACTCAGTGCATTTGTGCGGGTGTTGAATCCGCGTTGCGAGGTCGTGCTGGCCGCCAGCGAGGCATCCATGCGAAGTCGGCCGGGATCCCAGCATCTTTCTGCAAAGAGTGCAAAAATGTGTGGTTGTTAGGATCCTGGTGCCATGTTGTTGCTCGAGGTGCCGCTGAAGGGATTGCCGTCGAGATGTCCAGACTGCTGGTGAGTAGCTCGTTGAGCAGCCTTCCTCTGTACATCTGAAGCAACTGGGGAGAGGAAAAAACAGTATTAGTTCCTGCTCGTGGCGTATCGGCTGTGCGCCGGGACTGGCGTGGTTGAAATCAGGTTGCGGCCGTCTAGCGGGCGGCGAGCGAACTGGGATCCGGCTTGGTGGTCTGGCGTCTGGGGGGCTGAGAGGTGGCGCCATCTCGTTCGACAGCGGGGAAGTAAAAAGAAGAAAGGCGTAAAGACAGAAGGCTTTAGTGCATACAAGAGTTTACGTACAGAATCAAGGACGCTAGTAGAAAAAAAAAATGACAGATGAACCGCGGCGTGAAAAAGCAGGAGAGAAAAAAAAAAGCAAGCGGAGTGGACAAGCAGGCTTGTGAGCCGCTCGTGGGCGTATAGCTCACGGAAGCCTACTTGGGGCCCGAATGTTCACTACATGCAAGAACGTGTACCTAAAGCGAGAGAAAAAAAACATATCTTACCAGTGGGCCTGTGAACCGCACGTGAGCTTATTGCTCACCGCGGCCCACGTGGAACCAACGGATATGCTACATGCAAAAGCGTGCACACAAAGACATGGTCAAGGGCTCGCGGCGCTGGGGCCGCCGAGCGAGAGAAAAAAAAGGGAACTACGACTGTTCTAGGAGTTAGGGCATGCAGAAAACGTTAAGTTTACAAACGAACGAGAGAGAGAGAAAAAAAAATACAAGAACTACAGAGAAAAGGCGAGAAAACGTCAAAGAAAGCAAGCAGTGAATCAGGCAATGTTGACACTTACTTAAGCAGCAGGCAGCAAATCCTTCCAATGGTCCGGGGTTTCCATGGGCAGCAGGGATGTCCGAGTACGAGAGTTTTACCGCTTCAAAACCAAAGCGTACTACACTTTGATCTTAGCCAAAAAGCCGAGAAGCGATGTCCTTCACTTCACTTCATTGTACTACTGCCTTCTGGGCGCCCTGCCGACATTGGTAACCTCAGCAACAGCGTCGGCAATATTATAAAATTCAGCCTGTCTAGAGACTCAACGCTCCCTATCTCACGGATGAACGCGCAACGCCTCAGTCTTTCGCTGTTAACGAAACGCTGTCGCGTAGAAACGAGACCCGAGTGCAAGCTTGCTTGTAACGCGAAACCAACGAAGGCAACCTCGTAGAAAACGGAACAGGCGAGCGGAAAACGCGCGCAAGGGGAATGCTTACTTCCGTCTCAATGCGACCGCTCAAGGTGACCCTTCTTTGAGGGTTTCGTTTCAAGCCCGCGCGCAATTGTAATATACTACGCGCCTTTCCTTCATTTCTTTTTATTTACCGCAAGGCCCACTCAAAATTTTGATACGGCACAGGCCGGGACGGATCGCAACGTGTCGAATCGACCGGTACAATTAGGTAGCATGCCCCATGTACGAAGAAGAGCAACATAGAAGTGAATGAAAAAATAAATATAGAAAACGCTGCACACTCCTTCCAACCGGAAACATAGAGGGGAGAAAGATTGCCATCTGAAACACAGGCATTGCAAAAAAAAAAAAGTGCTACCTCATCATCTTACCATTACCGTGTGTGTGTATGTATATATGCATGTGTGCGTGCGTGTGTGTTTGTGTATTTATATATATATATATATATATATATATATATATATATATATATATATATATATATATATATATATATATATATACGCACGCATGCTAGCATACCTTAAACGCAGCTGGAAAGCTCAGCCTTGCACAAGAACCACCCCCTTTCGCAAACCCCTTTGAAACACGAGTACAGCGAGGTCGTTCGAAACTGGCGCGAAAACGCATTGGCGCCATCTGTGTACGGAACTAGGAAAACCTGTGGACTTTGCTTACAGAAAGAAAGGTAGATGGCGCGAGCTAACGCTCCATTGCAAACTAAGAACGAGAGCCAGTGAATAATGGCAGAAACGTCTTGGGAAGAGAAAAAAAAAAACACGCAAAGGTTGTTGGCTTGTGCCAGCACTCTATGTTACAGCGAGTAAAGAACATAGCATCTTCTACAACAGCAGCTACAAAAGAAGAAGAACGTGAGAGAGGGAGAGACACAGGCGTGTTTCTTTGGAATGCAGAGCATGCAGCACACACTATAAAGTGCCAAAGAGACGGGGAAAGCAGATGGCGCGAAGGTGTATGTCCTTGTAATTTCTAAATTACATGTACCGAAGTCCACCTTCTCTCATCAGGTTGCTCCCGCCTCCAGTTGCATTTAAAGTAAAATTACAGTCGCCTCAAAGGCAGAGTGAGAGAGAGAATAAGTACGCTTGCTTCGCGCAGCTGAAGCCGTTCAAATTTTACAGCAAGAGCACTCCCGAAAGCACAAAATCCGCTGCCGCCTGGGCGCAATGCGCTCGCTTCAGTAAATTGCCGTGCTGGCCTCGGGAACCAAGAGGTGTCGTGCGGCAGACAGCTGCATTGTAGCACACCGGAAACCGTGCAGACGTAAGCGATCGCCTCGACATCGCTGCGAGCGCTCGAAGAGACAAAGTCCCAAACCACGTGTGCCGGGGCGGTGCGAGCGCGACGCCTTTGACGCAACTTTTGCGTACAAGCCGCCGCACGGCCACGACGGAGCCGGTGTCACCCTGCAGACGGCTGCACTATAGCACGCCGGGAACCGGCAAAGAACCGCTCAGAAGTCGTCTTTGGCCGCGGCGTTGCCGCGAGCACGCGAAGAGACAGAGTCCGAAACGACGTCAGCCGGGGCGTCGAGCGCGCCGCCCGCACTTTTCGCACTCGTGCTCGGAAATGGCGAAGGGGCCGCACTAGCGTGCCTTGAATCGGTAAGCGGCGGCACCGCGGCGACCGCGAGAGCTCGAATCGGCCGTGCGAAAGCCAAATATTGGCGCTCGGCTCGGCGCAGTACGCCGCCGCGTCGCACGAGTACGGCCCCATGGAGGTCTGGGCACTTATCGCTGCTACTGTAAGGGGCCGTACGGCCCCGGCCGACATTGTACCGTAGTGCGATTTTCGGCTTGCGCGTGCTCGTGGGGGTGTCCGCGCACCGTTCCGCAGTCGGTAATCGTGCCCACGACTACGCGAGCGCTGGAAGAGACAAAGTCCGAAACCGCGTGTGCCGGGGCGGTGCGAGCGCGACGCCTTTGACGCAACTTTTGCGTACAAGCCGCCGCACGGCCACGACGGAGCCGGTGTCACCCTGCAGAGGGCTGCACTATAGCACCCCGGCAACCGGCAAAGAACCGCGCAGACTTCGTCGTTGGCCGCGGCGTTGCCGGGACCACGCGAAGAGACGGAGTCCGAAACGACGTCAGCCGGGGCGTCGAGCGCGCCGCCCGCACTGTTCGCACTCGTGCTCGGAAATGGCGAAGGGGCCGCGCTAGCGTGCCTCGAATCAATCGGCCGGGGGCCCCGTAGGGCGACAGAAAGGCGATTGTTCAGGAAACCGTACTGGCCATTGGCGAGAAATTGCCGTTCGCGCATTCGGTGGACGCGCTGCGCTTTCACGACTTCGGCATTGTGCTGCCGACGTAAGCTTTCAATCTTGCTCGCGGCGTTACGAGGCGGCACGATTTTCGCCAAACGCTCGTCGAAAGTGGCACGAGTACGGCCCCATGGAGGTCTGGGTACTTATCGCTGCTATTATATGGGGGTCCCAGAGAGCAGTCGCCCCCAAAGCGACCTGGGTGTTTGATATGCGGCGGGCTTCGTGCCCGTCAAGCGTGTCCCCGGTATCGCTCCCGTGGATCCCACAGCTGACGTCTGCAGCCTCATCCGCTTGATGCGTTAGGGGCTGGTTGTCGGACGACGCTTTTTCCACGATATCGAAGTGTGTTCCGCATCGTCCTCGGACGAGTCAAATACGAAAGCGCCGAAGGCGCGGGCGTGACCCGTCGCCTAGCGGCTTTGCCGTCTCGGCTACGTTGCAAGTGTCGGTCGGTCCACCAGTGCTGCGGGATCGAGAGAAACCGCAAGCCGCGATCGAGTCGACACAACCGGTCTATCGAGAATGTTGCGTGCTTCTTGCCGCGTGGCGATACCCGGCCCTGCGGGGAGGGTGTCGTAGCGAGCTCGAACGCCGTCGTCTCGGACTGTGCAAAGTGCTACCCTTTGCGAGAACGAAGCGTGTTGGGGCGCCTGAAGGTGGCCTCGGCATCGCAAAAACGGCGTCCGGCCTGCTTGAAAGGCTGGACGCGCAGTTGAACGATTACCTGGTTGATCCTGCCAGTAATCATATGCTTGTCTCAAAGATTAAGCCATGCATGTCTAAGTACATGCCGAAATAAGGCGAAACCGCGAATGGCTCATTAAATCAGTTATGGTTCCTTAGATCGTTTCTTCCTACTTGGATAACTGTGGCAATTCTAGAGCTAATACATGCAGTGAGCCTGAAGCCCTTTGGGCGACGGGTGCTTTTATTAGACCAAGATCGATCGGGTTTCGGCCCGTATTGTGTGGTGACTCTGGATAACTTTGTGCTGATCGCATGGCCACGAGCCGGCGACGTTTCTTTCAAGTGTCTGCCTTATCAACTTTCGATGGTAGGTTACTTGCTTACCATGGTTGTTACGGGTAACGGAGAATCAGGGTTCGATTCCGGAGAGGGAGCCTGAGAAACGGCTACCACATCCAAGGAAGGCAGCAGGCGCGCAAATTACCCACTCCCGGCACGGGGAGGTAGTGACGAAAAATAACAATACGGGACTCTTTTGAGGCCCCGTAATTGAAATGAGTACACTCTAAATCCTTTAACGAGGATCAATTGGAGGGCAAGTCTGGTGCCAGCAGCCGCGGTAATTCCAGCTCCAATAGCGTATACTAAAGCTGCTGCGGTTAAAAAGCTCGTAGTTGGATCTCAGTTCCAGACGAGTAGTGCATCTACCCGATGCGACGGCTCGGACTGAACATCATGCCGGTCCTTTCTTGGTGCACTTCATTGTGTGCCTCGAGAAGGCCGGTGCTTTTACTTTGAAAAAATTAGAGTGCTCAACGCAGGCGAGTCGCCTGAATAAACTTGCATGGAATAATAGAACAAGACCTCGTTTCTGTTCTGTTGGTTTTTGGAATACGAGGTAATGATTAAGAGGGACAGACGGGGGCATTCGTATTGCGGCGCTAGAGGTGAAATTCTTGGACCGTCGCAAGACGAACTACTGCGAAAGCATTTGCCAAGAATGTTTTCTTTGATCAAGAACGAAAGTCAGAGGTTCGAAGGCGATCAGATACCGCCCTAGTTCTGACCATAAACGATGCCAACCAGCGATCCGCCTGAGTTACTCAAATGACTCGGCGGGCAGCTTCCGGGAAACCAAAGTGTTTGGGTTCCGGGGGAAGTATGGTTGCAAAGCTGAAACTTAAAGGAATTGACGGAAGGGCACCACCAGGAGTGGAGCCTGCGGCTTGATTTGACTCAACACGGGAAAACTTACCCGGCCCGGACACTGGGAGGATTGACAGATTGAGAGCTCTTTCTTGATTCGGTGGATGGTGGTGCATGGCCGTTCTTAGTTGGTGGAGCGATTTGTCTGGTTAATTCCGATAACGAACGAGACTCTAGCCTATTAAATAGGTGCGGGGTTCCCAGCACCTTACAACCTTCTTAGAGGGACAAGCGGCTCCTAGCCGCACGAAACAGAGCAATAACAGGTCTGTGATGCCCTTAGATGTCCGGGGCCGCACGCGCGCTACACTGAAGGAAGCAGCGTGTCTTTATCCCTGTCTGAAAAGACTGGGTAACCCGTGGAACTTCTTTCGTGATTGGGATAGGGGCTTGCAATTGTTCCCCTTGAACGAGGAATTCCCAGTAAGCGCGAGTCATAAGCTCGCGTTGATTACGTCCCTGCCCTTTGTACACACCGCCCGTCGCTACTACCGATTGAATGATTTAGTGAGGTCTTCGGACCGATGTCCGGCGCGGCCTTTCGGTTGCGCCGGTCTGTTGGAAAGATGACCAAACTTGATCATTTAGAGGAAGTAAAAGTCGTAACAAGGTTTCCGTAGGTGAACCTGCGGAAGGATCATTACCGGATTGTAAAGGGTGGCGAGCGCCATTGTTTCTACCCCGTGTGGGTGAAGCAGCTCGCTGCGCCCGACGCTTTCCGCCGCTGGCCCCGCTTGGACGCGGGGACGGCTATACCCGAACATGCCGGGGACTGCCTGAATTTTGAGGGGCGCCCCGTGCCAAATTTGTTGCGCCCAGTGGACGCCGGCTGCAACCTTGGACGGTTGGCTGGGCCGCGCCCGCGGGTAGAAACGGCGTAACGCACACTGGGTGGGCTTTCTGTCCGCTTTGGCGCTCTTGCGCGGAATGGGAGTAAGACGACCCGACCTGCTGCTTTGCCCAGTACGAGGGGAACGGCGAAGCGTGCGGTCGGTCAAGGAACTGACGGTCGAGAGCTAATGCCGCTGCCGCTTAGTACACACGGAACCGGGGTGCGAGCGCTCTCCCGTCCTCCGCGGCAAACGCTGCCGAGTCTGAAAAGGCTGGCGGCTGCCGGTCGCTTCCTGCGGCGAGTATGGAGTAACGACCCGACTTTGTTGCCGCCCAAGTACTAAAGGAACGGTGTGGCGCTCGGTCGGTCATGGAACTGTCGGTATGAGGGTGCGGCTGCCAAGTACGGAGGGAACCGTGGCCTAAAGTGCTCTCCCGTCCTCCGCGGCAAATGCCACCGAGTCCGAAAGGGCCGGAGGCTGCCGGTCGGCTCCTGCTCGTGACGCGCGAGGTGTCGAGATCGCGGTTTAATGCGACGACGTCTGCAGGCTATTCGCCCGCCGCCGAGGGAAAGGCGGCGTTGCTGCGAAGTACCGAAGGAAACGCGGCTTTGCTACGTCGGAAGCGTTCTGCGGTTAGCGGACTTGTGCGCTTTGGGAAGGCGCCGCACGTCGAAAGAGGAAGTACGGACAGACGAGGGACTGTAGTCCCGGATTCGAACGCACTTGCGGCCAGGCCCTTGCTGGCTTCGTCTTCCGCCTCAAGTAGACTTGTTGTGGCGCCGGCGCAGGGAGCCGTCCCTGGCACTGGCCGAGTGGTTTTGGAGAGCTGCGCGAGTACGCGCGCCGGGCTCTTGTCTTTCGTCTCAAGTAGGCTGTTGGATCAACAGCGGTTATGCTGCGGCGATCTGCCGATGCGAAAGTGTGTGTGTGTTTGAGGCCCTTCTATGAACCTACTGCTGACTGAAGCGAAGCACGTCGATGGGGGTGAAACCCTGCCCGTGGCCGTGTAGCCGTTAAAGACTCCACAGCGGCTTAGCCCTAATCATGGCTCTGTCGCTCTTTGCAATTTTTAGTGGAGCGATGTGAACGTGCACACGAGACACACGGGTCCGGTGGTTGGTTGGCAGGTAAAACCGGCTTCGAGTGCGCGCAAACGGCATAAGGTACCTCGAGGGCAAGCGAGGAAGGCGTGGGCGCAAAACACACGCGCGAGTAGCAGGAGTGGAGTGCCATTAGGCTTTCAGCTGCTGAGACGCGGCCGCCGAAAGAGCGAGACTGGAGGAGCGCACGCCGAAAGGCGCTCTTCGAAACCACACACAGGGAGACGCCACGTGCCTAAAACCCTGGTTGTACTGTACTGAATTGAACAAACTATTTTTCACGACTCTAAGCGGTGGATCACACGGTTCTCGGGTCGATGAAGAACGCAGCCAGCTGCGAGACTTGGTGTGAATTGCAGGACACACTGAGCACTGATTCTTTGAACGCACATTGCGGCCTTGGGTCTTCCCTTGGCTTCGTCTGTCTGAGGGTCGGATCACATATCAAGAGAGACTTCGGCGCA
>NC_092823.1:422500-430000 GCF_023375885.2 Dermacentor andersoni
TCGTTTCGGACTTTGTCTCTCCGCGTGCTCGCGGCAACGCCGCGGCCAACGACGACTTCTGCGCGGTTCTTTGCCGGTTCCCGGCGTGCTATAGTGCAGCCCTCTGCAGTGTGACACCGGCTCCGTCGTGGCCGTGCGGCGGCTTGTACGCAAAAGTTGCGTCAAAGGCGTCGCGCTCGCACCGCCCCGGCACACGTTGTTTCGGAGTTTGTCTCTTCGAGCGCTCGCAGCGATGTCGAGGCGATCGCTTGCGTCTGCACGGTTTCCGGTGTGCTACAATGCAGCTGTCTGCCGCACGACACCTCTTGGTTCCCGAGGCCAGCACGGCAATTTACTGAAGCGAGCGCATTGCGCCCAGGCGGCAGCGGATTTTGTGCTTTCGGGAGTGCTCTTGCTGTAAAATTTGAACGGCTGCAGCTGCGCGAAGCAAGTGTACTTATTTTCTCTATCTGCCTTTGAGGCGACTGTAATTTTACTTTAAATGCAACTGGAGGCGGGAGCAACCTGATGAGAGTAGGTGGACTTCGGTACATGTTGTAATTTAGCAATTGCTTTCAAGCTTTGAGGACATACACCTTCGCGCCATCTGCTTTCCCCGTCTCTTTGGCACTTTATAGTGTGTGCTGCATGCTCTGCATTCCAAAGAAACACGCCTGTGTCTCTCCCTCTCTCACGTTCTGCTTCTTTTTGTAGCTGCTGTTGTAGAAGATGCTATGTTCTTTACTCGCTGTAACATAGAGTGCTGGCACAAGCCAACAACCTTTGCGTGTTTTTTCTCTTCCCAAGACGTTTCTGCCATTATTCACTGGCTCTCGTTCTTAGTTTGCAATGGAGCGTTAGCTCGCGCCATCTACCTTTCTTTCTCTATGGCAAAGTCTGCAGGTTTTCCTAATTCCGTACACAGATGGCGCCAATGCGTTTTCGCGCCAGTTTCGAACGACCTCGCTGTACTCGTGTTTCTCATTGGAGTGTTTCAAAGGGGTTTGCGAAAGGGGGTGGTTCTTGTGCAAGGCTGAGCTTTCCAGCTGCGTTTAAGCTATGCTAGCATGTGTGCGTATATATATATATATATATATATATATATATATATATATATATAGATATATATTTATATATAAATACACAAACACACACACGCACACACAGATGCATATATACATACACACACACGGTAATGGTAAGATGATGACGTAGCACTATTTTTTTTTTTTTTTTTTTACAATGCCTGTGTTTCAGATAGCGATCTTTCTCCCCTCTATGTTTCCGGTTGGAAGGAGTGTGCAGCGTTTTCTATATTTATTTTTTTCATTCACTTCTATGTTGCTCGTCTTCGTACATGGGGCATGCTACCTAATTGTACCGGTCGATTCGACACGTTGCGATCCGTCCCGGCCTGTGCCGTATCAAAATTTTCAGTGGGCGTTGCGGTAAATAAAAAGAAATGAAGGAAATGCGCGCAGTGTATTACAATTGCGCGCGGGCTTGAAACGAAGCCCTCAAAGAAGGTCACCTTGAGCGGTCGCATACAGACGGAAGTAAGCATTCCCCTTGCGCGTGTTTTCCGCTCGCCCGTTGCGTTTTCTACGAGGTTGCCTTCGTTGGTTTCGCGTTGCAAGCAAGCTTGCACTGGGGTCTCGTTTCTACGCGACAGTGTTTCGTTAACAGCGAAAGACTGAGGCGTTGCGAGTTCATCCGTGAGATGGGGAGCGTTGAGTCTCTAGACAGGCTGAATTTTATAATATTGCGCACGCTGTTGCTCAGGGGACCGATGTCGGCAGGGCGCCCACAAGGCAGTAGTACAATGAAGTGAAGTGAAGGACATCGCTTCTCGGCCTTTTGGCTAAGATCAAAGTGTAGTATCATAATAATCAAAGTGTAACTAGCATAATAAAAAAGTGACGACCCGCGAACACCGAGGACATGGAGGCCTACCTCTCAGGCGAGACGGAGGGCGACTTCCGACAAACGTCCACACAGGTCCAGTCTGTGTGGACGGAGGCCCGGAAAGCCTCCCGTCGCCTCTCCGTCGCCTGGGAGCTCTTGGAGCATGGGGCCCGCATTAACTGCGGAGAGGCCTCTGTGTCAGCGAGGAACCGCCACAAGCTGGTGAAGACCATCCGGGCGCTCCTCTCCACCGAAAGGGACAGAGCTCTGCATGACAAACCGAACCAGGGCAAGGCGATGGTGTGTGTAGCGGCCGACCCGGCAAATTCCCACTTCATGAGGTCCGGCCGCTACACCCGCTTCACCGACTGGCGTTTCGTGCATCGAGCCCGGCTAAACCTCCTCCCCCTCAATGCCACAAGACTCTGGGCACCCGCAGCCGATAAAAGATGCAGGCGCTGCGGGTATGGGGAGGAGACACTGCCGCATGTACTATGCCACTGCATGCGGCAGAGCCGGGCCATGACGGAGCGTCACAACACCATCGTCGCCAGAATAAAAAAGGCTGCCTTGGGGAGGTTTACTGTCATCGCAGAGAACCAGGTCGTGGGCACCACATCACTCAAGCCCGACCTGGTACTGGCCCGTGGAGAGGAGGCACTGATCCTGGACGTCTGCTGCCCTTTCGAGAACAGGCTGCAGGCGTTCCAGGACGCCCGGAAGGCTAAGGAGGAGAAGTACGCCCCTGTACAGCGTCATCTCCTCCGGCGGTTCCAACGCGTGACGGTGGACGCGGTCGTCGTCGGCTGCCTTGGCACCTGGGATCAGGGGAACGATCGTGTGATGCGCAGGCTGTGCAGTAGGCAATACCTACGGACACTCAAACGCCTGTGCATCAGCGACACGATCAGCGCCTCTACAAAGATTTTTAGAGCCCACATAGGCACCTTTTAAATGATCTTACTGTTTTTTAGAGAAGCGCTTTATGCAACTTTTATACACATTTACAGTTTTAGCCTTTTATTACTAACACCACTAACTAACCGTTTTTTAGTCATTTGTTTGCGTTTTTAAATTATACACGTTTTATCCGTTTTTTCCTTGGTTTTTGTAACACATATTTTTGATGTACTGTAACTAGCATAATAAAAAAGTCTGTTCTTATCAGCTTAATATCTGATACGGGTTCTATATGGACCCACGATAATAAACCTATTTTTGGAAGTTGGCGGAGTGCTTGAAGCCTGCTTCACCTCTGCCGCAGGTCGGCCCGGTATTGCACTACCTCCGGGATCGGTCCCCGCTCACTTAGGTGAGACTTCATTCAATCAAAATGAAGAGCACAAGCTCGAAGCGAGCACTGACTTGACACGCACCATTCCTATACTATACGCAACGATGCCGGTTCGCGGACCACGAGAGTAATTAAACTGTCGCTCCATCTGTGTGTAGCGTCGCACTTGCTGCGTCGCAAATGGGACAGCCGCTCCAGCAAATTTCTAGTTATGGGCTTCGAGAAAAATAAATGAAAGCAAAAGAAAGAACCAGAATTCCTATTTATCTGATGTCTCTGAACGATTGTCTCCTGTAAAGAGCCACTTGGGGGGATGGGGGTAGGATTAGCCGTGGGGTTTGCGATCAATATGAATCCCACTCAAAGCCAACACTGCATTTTGGAGTTCACTATCGCTTGGATCCGTAAACCACCGCGCCCACGCAAGCTCGCCCTGCCGAAATCCGCTGCCCAAGTGGAAAAAAGATTCCCTATGAAAGAAAAATAGAGTGCCCGATTTCTGGCAACTACTGCGCAGCCTTTGTGTGCACATTTTCGCAGCAGTGTGACCGAGCGTCTCGAAAACAAACTTGTCGTATGCCCAAGTGTGGCGAAACATATTCAAGGGTTCAAAGGTGCCTCATCTTTCTAACCTGTATGCTACGAAGACCTGTTGCTACCTTTTCATCATCATCATCATCATCCTGGCTACGCCCACTGCAGGGCAAAGGCATCTCCCATGATCCTCCAAGTACCCCGGTCACGTGCTGATTGTCACCATGTAGTCCCTAATCTAATCTGCCCTCCTAACTTTCTGCCACCCCCTGCTACGCTTCCCTCCTCTTGGAATTCAGTCTGTAACCCTTTATGACCATCGGTTATCTTCCCCCCACATTGCATGCCCTGCGCATGCCCATTTGTTTTTCTTGGTTTAAACTTTGGTGTCATTAACTAGCGTTTGTTCTCACACCCCCCAATCCGCTCTATTCCGATCCCCCCGTGACGCTACAGAGCCCGTTGCGTCGCCCTCAGTTACCCTTCGGTAATCCTTAATGCTTTTTGTTGGGCCACTCGTGGCATCTTTCTCGTTTATTCAAGTCAAATTTTTTTCGGTTTTGGGGGAAAACTCAATGAGCTAGGCGCGATTGTGTCCCCGGCGCCGCTCTCAACAAGATGGCGGCGCCCAGGCTTTTTGCCTGCAGGTTCGGCCTAACGCAGAACACGCCTGCAGCGCAGTGAAGCCGCGTTGAAGGGGCAAAGAGTACTGCAGTGAAGCGCTTGCTCGGGCGAAAAACGCAAATAGCCGAACATACAACCAAATCGCCAAATAGGAATTTCTATTATTGGAAATTCGAGTTCAGTTCGCGCATTGCGTTCGCCTAAGGTAAAGAACACAAATGCGAGTGCCACAGCAGTCAAGTCAAAGCTTAGGATTGCGTAGCATTTTTTTTTTCTTGCCTTTTACTCCTGGCCTGCGTGGCCCTAGCGCGCATGCACACGAAAGTAATGAAATAGTGAAAACACGACATAATGCGGTGCGGCTGTATCATATCTATTTTGTGCGCTTTGTTCTTTGTGGACTACAGCGGTGTGCGTCATGAGAAAGTTTCGGTGCCCTTCTACTGTGACCAGTGAAGCTATATTTAAAACCACATTGATTTGTACGGTTATTGCTACAAACTGCGTGTGGGTGTTTTTCTTTTTCGCTGCCAACGATGGGTTATCGCAACCGCGATCGGTTCTGCTGCTACGCTAGACGCGTGCTTGGCTCTATACGCGACCCGCGACGCGTGGTCGGCACATTCAAGCAGTCAATTGCAAACCGTTCCAAGAAGAAGGATGTACTCCACTTGCCACCTAGTTCGACGATTGTACTTTCTGACCCTCGAGGATGCGCCGCCATCCCACGTTTTTTGTAATACGATAAGATTCAGAGCGACCGCGACCACTTGTCTTTGTCAATATCTCGGACACCCCCCTTTTTTTTTAATCCAGATACTCAGATGCGCCCGTGTTCACGCGCACTTGCTCTCTCCGATAAGCAGGGAAGCTCGGTTGGGGTGGTGTCGGGCCTTGCGCATGCGCTGCTGAGCTCGTCGCTTCGCCGGCCGGTCGACGCTGGCGCGGTACTGGTAATGAACTTCGACGTGCATGGTGAAACGTCACTTTGTATTGCCACTGTAGATTAGCAATGCATTGTGTTTGCGAGCGATTGGATAAATGAGAAAGCGTGCACTGTCTACAGTTCATGCCCCTCTAGAGTAGTGGAAATGTTGCTCCAAGTGTTAGGTTTGTAATTTGCACCTACGAACATGAACTAAACAAAGAAAATGGTCGGCAGCCGCCTTCGCTTCATAAAATTCCCGTACGAAGAAATTTCCGTGCGCAAATGAGAGAGCAAAAGAGAGAAACCATGTAAAGAAGAATGACTGCCTTTTAGGTGATCTCGCGCATGAAACCAGGCGATAGATTAATTTTAGCCGTTCATTTTGATTTGCCGAATGTAAACCGGAACACTTTCTCCACGCGGTCTTCAAATTTGAATGGCAATCAATCACATCCTTTCTTTTTTTTTCTGTTTGTTCTATCTGGAACCGAAAGAATTCAGAACGCCATTTCAATCTTAGATTCCATTCGATATCGTGACTGGTATGCTGAAATATCACGCCTTGCGTTACGTCCCCCCTGGTATATCTGGTGTTAACCTTCTCGATCACGGCATTAAAAAATCGCCAGTTCCCGAACTTTAATCGCGCCGAAGATGAACCGATATGCTGGATTCTTATTGTCATGATTTTATAGAAAGCGCTGGTTCTATGGCTAGCTTTGAGGAAAAGAAAAACATCCTTCAGGAATGTATAACTCTAAACAACTAAAAATATCTGCCGGCAATTCGTGCTACAACGAGAGTACTGAGAATACTGGAAAAGATGAAATCCAATCATGCTGCAAGGAGCCGACAAATGCAATTGAACCAACGAACTGAACTGAAATTATTTCATCAAGACATGCCCCGAAAAACGTGGCCACTTTCAATGAGAATTTCAAATCTGATTTCTTTCTTTCTTTCTTTTTTTTTTTTTTTTACGACGGATAATAATTATCTTTCCAATGGCAGATGTGAAAATTTCAGAGCACGGCATTTCCGAAATCCCAAGGCCCCGGACGCATTCTCTCTTCTTTAAGTATTTTGGTGGTGGCGTATTGGTGCACACGGAGGAAAATTTCGCGCATGTAATTTATAAACTTGTAGTTGATTTTCTTGAAGAACACAAAGTGCTGACAAACGACCAACCAGGACACAATTAAATTGGTATTACGCACGGTTTCGAAGCCGCGGTAACAAAAGGGTAACAAACGGACGTTCATTTCGTGGTGTGGATTTCACGTCTCTCACAATAAAAAAAATAATAATAAAAACTGCTGCATAAAATAGGTTTTCCCAAACTGGATGGTTTCCATCAGCTTTTGAACAGCCCTTCCTTAAATTGAGTTGGCGTTGATTGAGCAGGAGCGGGCCTCTGTTGTTTTGGATTTTTGTAAATGGCATCATTACTGGACAGTCCGTTCACTTGAGGATCAAGGGAGAAACCCCCCCCCCCCCCAAAAAAAATAAAAAAATATCATACCGTGGTGAGAGACGTGGCAGATAAGTACAATTATCGGGAGAAAAAAAAAAAGGAAAACCGCCTCGTAGTCAGAAGCCGCTCCTCTCACGTGTGAAGCTTCAAACAAATTGTTTTTCTTGAGACGCTCTATAAATTTATACACAGCTCCTTAAATGCAGCACCCGTACACAAAGCCAAACGTTCCAAGCTGGAAAGAAAGCATGAAATTCGCGGTGCCCGTTTCCTGTGAAACAACGGGCAACTTTACGCAAAGTCCGCAACCACGTCAGCCGGGGCGGCCACACCCCGCCCGCGCTTAAGCCACATATGGCGACTGAAAATGCTCGCCGCTCACGCTGCGCGCGGCAAAGTCCGCAACCACGTCAGCCGGGGCGGCCACGGAGAGCGCCGAACGCCCGCGCTGAAGCCTGAAAATACTTGGCGCTTACGCCAGGTAGCGAGAAAAAATGCTCGGCGCTTAAGCCACGCGGGGACTAAAACTGAAGCCACGGGATTGTTGCTGAAATCGTATGCAGTCCGGTGGAAGTCTGTCGGCGCCTGCGCGCGGCAAAGTCCGCAACCACGTCAGCCGGGGCGGCCACGGAGAGCGCCGAACGCCCGCGCTTAAGCCTGAAAATGCTCGGCGCTTAAGCCAGGTAGCGTGAAAAAATGCTCGGCGCTTAAGCCAGGTAGCGCGTAAAAATGCGCGGCGCTTAAGCCACGCGATGACTTAAA
>NC_092823.1:435000-500000 GCF_023375885.2 Dermacentor andersoni
CGCGAAGTTGAAAGCATTCCCAGATTGAAAGCATTCCCACGTAAGTACGACGCCTAGGAGAGGAGCTACGCCTCTTCAAAGTGCCCTGAGGTGTAGCGGGCTAGCAGACCGAGCCACCTCTCCGGCCGAGTTCCGAGGGTCACAAGTTCGAATCCCACGTTTCCTACAATTTTTTTCTCCCCATTATTTTTTTATCTTTTCTAATCATCACGACCACGACCGATCATACGGGACTATACAACCGCCTCTTGATTCACTTGCACTCCTTTCTTCTTCTTTTTTAAACAACTAGTCCCTACAAGGACCTTTCAACTCCCCGGAGAAGCCCCTGTATTCTCGCTTCTATCGTTTACTCCAGGGCTGCCCTCATGGCCACAAACATCGTAATTAAAGAATAACCATTATCCCCAGCTGGGTGCCATGTATGCGGATCGTCCGAACGCACATTGATAGCCTTGGAACGGCACTATAGCCAGCAGCATGGGTGTTCCATCAGATGGACTTGTTCTGTCTGTGGACTAACTAAGGCAACCTCTCGAGGGATAGCCTCTCACTATTGGCATTGTTCTACAGTTCTGAGGCGTGCCAACAAGCCGCTGCCACCCGGATCCGACTCCAAACAGGCTGACGGCACGGTTGACGCGGCCCTCACCACTGGCTCCGCCTCAGTGCAAGACGCAGGCGAAACTTCAGAACATTCGATACCCACCATCATCGTAAATTACCCGTCCATAAACAATGACTGTAGTAAGTGCACAAGCTCGCTCACTTCACGGGTGTATCTTGAGGCACACTACATTAAAGCCCACAACCTCAGGGTGGTATAGCAGTGTTCATCCTGTCAGTCGGCTCAATACCCCACCTGTCATTCTGCTTCCTCGCACTTCGCCAAGTGCCGCAAAAAACCTCGCAACGACAAGTCACCGGATGGCCAACCCAGCCTTCATCCACGAGTCCCGAAGGGCACGAGCAGCCCCGTGGGCTTATTACCCCCGTCTACCACGAAATTCACTAAAACACCAACACCTCCCTCAGTAACCGAAATTCGGCCGACACCTCGACATTCTAGTTCAAAAACATTTAAGTAGCCCCTACCTACCCCTCGAAATCAGACATTAAATCACCCCACCATTGGGACGTAACAGAGATCCGTCGAGTCGCGTCCGTCAGGCTTCGGCTGGGGGACTCTGCCTCCAACTACAGAACGAGCCTGTGGATCCCTGGGAGGTCCACATGGGACATCGCCTCCCTAGTCGCCTCGGATAATTGCAAAAACATCGAAGCTGAGGTGAAAAGAGAACTAAAGGTCGCGGAGGGAGTGACGACAACGAGTGGACCGGGCTATTACCAACTTTTGGCGGGTCACGACCACAGTCGAAAGGCAGGAGGACACCCAAGGCGGCTCTGCAGGAACTCCACCTGCACTTCTCCTCGTCCTCCTCCTCGTCCGGCGAGGATGAGCCGACGCCCGCCCCTGAAAGGAAACCAGCTCCCCAAACAGGTCCCTCCTCCGAGGTAGACCACCCTGCCGGCGATGCCGGGGTGCCACCAGGGATTAGTGAGTACACCGTGGAGCTGGAAGAATCTCAGGGGCCCTCCCAGTCAACACCTACTGGGCCGTTGGGCGAGTCTGGCCTGACTCAGCCGGGGTATTGCGCAACACATCGGCACTCGCCACCCTCTGCCGGGAGGGAAGAGCTTGGTAGCCGTTGGCTCACGCCCCGGCCAGTCACCCGCCGCACCAGAACACCGATCCGGTTTCACGGAGGGAGGTGATCCAGTGGCACTAGGGGAGGAGGACGGCACACCAGTGTGGAAATGCCCAAGTACACCAGGGCAGATGCCGCCCGCCTCTCCTGCCACCCCCGCCCAAACCCCGGTTCCTCGTGACGCCCTGGCTAACGCCGACACAATGGTTGCGATGCCCCAGGGCATGCGATGCCCCAGGGCATGCGATGCCCCAGGGTTGCGATGCCCCAGGATGCCCAGTCTCTCCCGCGCCAGCGGATGGCTCTGTTCCTCGGGGGGAGACGGAACATGGCAGGCAGAGATCCTCTGCAATGCATGCGGCCAGCTCCTATCAGAGATGGACGGAGCCGCAGATGAGAATTTTGGCGCAGGCCGAGGTGCGACTACCGCCCGGAGAGCGGTTGGTCAACGCCGCCCTTGCAGCGATTTACCCATCCAGATCAGCCGAGTCTATCAAAAGCCTCCGCAGGCAGGGCCGATATCGCGAAATATTAGCCCAAGAAATCACCCGGCTGCCTGCGCCAAATGTACCCCAGCCAAGGCCTGATGAACCAATGACCGACACCGAAATTCCCACTAACTTAACACCAATCCCTACTGGAGACGAGGCCCACGCGACCTTGCTTTCCTTCGGGCTAGACGACGTCGGCATGGCGGCCAACCTGGTTGAATATCCATTGACTATGTCAGATCTAAGACTCCTTTTTGAGTTCTTCAGGGTGCGTTCGCGACGTGCGAAGAAGTGGAATAATGCTAGCAAGCAGCAGATTGACGAGTCCCTTCTACGGAGGCGGCCTGGCGAGCGTCCGCGGGCGTACGAGAAGCGCCTATTTCAGGAGCACCAACTCTTGTACGCCCTAAGCCCAAATGTCCTGCTGGAGGAACTTATCTTAGATACAGGAAGCATTGAGCCAATCACCCTGGAGGCAATTCATTCTGTATATGACCCCGTCTTGAACAGTCCATCACCTACGGTGAGCGAAGTAGGAACCAAAAATAGCCTGCCCTCAGAATGCCCCCGTTTCTCCTCAGACGAACCTAATGAAGCACTGAAGGGAATGGGGACGGCATCGGCTCCGGAGCCGGACGGCCTCTCAGTGAGGGAGCTGCGCAAGCTACCTACAGAGGTCCTGGCACTCGTTATGAATAACTGACTCTCACACCACCATCTGCCTGATGAGCTCCGCTTATCGCGGACAGTGTTCATTCCGAAGTGTCCGGACGCTGCCGCCGCGTCGGACCTGAGGCCGATAACCATTTCATCAGTACTCATCTGACTCTACTCGCGCCTGCTGCTGGCTAGGCTACAACAGAATCACAGGTTTTATCCGCTCCAAAGCGGCTTTTCCAAGGACAGGGCCGCACAGTCGAACCTCCTATTGTTATAGGGCATCATGAAACACGCCAAACGATTCAACCGTCACTTCTATGCGGCTTCACTGGATTTAAGGAAAGCCTTTGACTCCGTCAGCCATCAGGCGCTCCTCACCTCTCTAAGGGAGGGCGGGGCGCATGATGAAAACGCGAAGTCAATCGCAGATCAGTACGCTGATCAGTTCATTACCTATTCCTACAGGGGCCGCACGGATGGGACGCGAGTCCCCGTGCGAAGGGGCATCAAGCAGGGGTACCCCCCCTCTCCGTTTTTTGTTCAACCTAACGCTTGATCCCCTTTTGCACGAGCTCAATTCTTCGGGGTTTGGATATAACATAGAAGGTTCGACTGCGGCCGCAATGGCATATGCGGATGATATTATTCTAGTCGCCTCAAGCCTCGACGAACAGACAAGGAACCTGGAGGTAGCTCAGCATCATTTCAAGAAAATTGGATTAGACATAAATCCAAAAAAGACGCAGTACTGTGGGTGGCGTTATGAGGCTCACCGGCTCAAATGGTTTGGTTATGACGTCCCCCAACTTCGGTTGGGAGACGCCATGGTCATCCCAAAGAGCCGGAACGAGCCCATTAGATATGTCGGCGTCGATTTCTTTGTCAACAAGCCACCAAGGACTTCAATTAACGAAATCCAGAATGAACTGGACCTAATCAATTCGGCCAAATTGAAGCCCTTTCAAAAATTACACTGCATCTCTTCTCTACTGGTGCCTAAATTGCTACACGCTACCTCCAGCTCCCTATCAGTAATGCCTGTTACTTCTGCACTTGATAGAAGCATTAGACAGGAGGTAAAACGCATCCTCCACCTACCGCACTCTTTCCCTGACTTTCTTGTGCATGCCCCTCATCGAGCAGGGGGCCTGGGCGTATTGGAGCTTTCTCGCGCGTCGGCCGAAAATCAAATAAAGCCTTTCGCGAGGCTTCAGCGTCTAGGCTCCCCAATCGTGGACGCGGTCCTAGAGGGCGCACTCGATGGTTCCCGATGAACTCTAGAGGAGAGGATCGGGGTCCCGTCGGGAATCGTCGAAAGTTCTTCCCTGGATAAAGCCCTACGGACCGATAGGAAAACACACCTGGAGGAAGTTAGATCAAAATATAACAACAAAAGCCTATTCGCTTTTGAGAATGATCCACTTGGGAATAGGTGGCTCAGACCTGACTCCAGGTTCATGAGTGATGGAGACCGCATCAAAGCCTTGCGGCTGCGCCCCAACCTGTTCCCAACTCGGACACTCTCCAATCGGCATAGTAAAGACGATTCGGCCAAGCTTTGCAGAAGATGCCACAAGGCACAAGAAACAACCTACCACATCCTCCAGATGTGCGAATCCGTCCACGAGCCGCGTTGCTCACGGCATAACTTCATCAACAATGCGATCATTTCAGGCGAACGCCTCCTTGTAGTCAAGTGCGGTACCAGGCTTCGGCCTGATATCGTACTTGACCTGAAGGACAAAACATTCATTCTGGATGTGGCGGTCGCCTGGGATGCCAGGACAGATACACTGGAGAAAATGTGCACGCACAAGAGGGACAAATATGAACCCCTTTTGTCCGTTCTGAGCGAACGCCATCCTCAGAAGAAGGTTAAGGTCCTAGGCCTGGCGTTCGGTGCACGTGGTCTCCTCTGTCCAAGCACCAAACAGGCTGCCAAGGAAATTGGATTACGGAAATGGGAATTGGCCTGGCTTGCGGCCAGAGCACTGGTGGGCAGTCTGATCTGCCTCAACCGGTTCTCGAAACAAGTGGTCTATTGACCTCGGGGAATTGGCAGCCTGGTTGATGCTTGCATCAGCTCTCACCTCTAGCAGCTTTCTTTTCTCTCCTCTTTTACGTTGCCTTTTTTATTTTATTATTAGCACGTTATTTTATTATCAATAATTTTGTATTTAATTTTTTTTATCTGTGTCTGCTTTATAATTGTTGCTACTTTTTCCGCCTGTCACTCCTATTTCTTTTTTTTTTTTTGTAGCACAATGGTACCGATTTTTCCGGTTCATACATGGCCTCAGCTGGGGAAACAAAGGGCAACCCAACTTTAAGGCATCCAGCAAAACTAGCGTGGGAGCCCACCCCAGCCTCAATACGAGTAAGGTTCATCCCTCTTAACCAATTTTGCATGCAATTCATTCTTGTGTCTTGTATTTCTATCGTGTTTCTCTTGTTCGTGTTCCCTCTCTGTCGTCTCCCTTTTTTTTTCTCTTTCTAACCAAGTGGCTGACAAACAAGGAAGCCGGGATGTACGCCACACCGTATACAATTCATCACATATCAAGGAGCCAAGGAAAACCCCGCCGCCCTTCACGGACCACGCTGCCCCGCTGGTCATCTTGGCAATCCTGGCATTCCTCTACACCCCCGGACCACCAGTGGGGGAAATTGAATAAAAGTGTATCTAGCCAAATGCCTCGTCATCTAATTAGTGACGCGCATGAGTGGATTAACGAGATTCCCACTGTCCCTATCTACTAGGCAGGGCTTAGTTTCCTATTTTAATTATTTTACTTTTATTAATTTTTATTGCCCAATACAACCCTTATGTCCCTATCTACTAGTTCTGCCACCAGGGGGCCAGGCGAGTGGACCTGCGGTCACAAGGCTCCTACTTATTGGGCAAAAAACGTGAGGAAATCCTTTTGCAGATCACTTTAAAACTATTGATAAAGCTTCGCTAACATCCCAGCAGCATAGACATATCAAAAATATAAAGATAGGTTCCATATTTTGTGAATAATGAGTTTTTAATTCCCACGTGTTGGAGCTCATACATGCAATTGCCGGTTGCAGAAAACAACGGAGATAAATCCGATGTCATCTGACTAAATACCCAACATACAAACCTAGAATTGCACTTACAGCTTCTTTACATGGTAGGCCGCATAATTACAACAATAGTTTGAGCAAATATTCGTGGGCTTTGCATATTCATTTAAAGTTAGGTAAACAAACCGAGGCCGTTTCAAGCAACGGATTATATAGCAGTTTAATCCTCACTCATCCGTCCTTAATAAGAGCAGTGGGCAAAAAATATTTATTTCAACACATTCAGTAAACCCCCAGGAATAATTTCGATGCCTGAGTTTGCCGGGAGCAATTCCCTAATTGCTAGAATTTGCATCCAAACATAAGTGTTTTTGCTGTCTCTTTGTGTGGGCTGCCATGTTGGGGACCACAGTCTGCTAAGAGCGGTGTCAAAGCAGCCAGAACGCCAAGAGCCTCAGAGCACGGACAACCTCGGGAGACATGTGGTGAGACATCCATGGTTTGCAAAACAGCAGAAGGCACTAAAGTAGGGACAACTTATATCTAAGAAAACAGCGCATTTCATAGACAACTTCTGGCGCTGCAGTGAAGCATCTCAATTTTGCAAAGGGGCATCTTGAGGCGTCGCAAGGCATACTTTGGAGAAAAAGTGGCCGATCTGCGTGAAGAGCTCGCTCGCGAGGCTCTCAATACTGGGAAAACGTTATGCCGGTGGCCGGCAAGGCGCTGCAATCTTACGTAGCTAGCGTGGGAAGACGGCGCGAGCCGCCAGCCCAAGGGAGGGATGCTCGATCGAGCGAAATAACTTTTTCGACTAATTAGCCCCGTTTACATGAATGCGACAGTGACGCATCGCATTTCCGAGCGCATTTTGGGCAGGCTATGCGACGCCGGTTACATGTAGCGCATTAACTCGCGAGAACGTAACGCCACATGGTGTCGTATAAGGGAAGTGCAGCCGACTTCCGGTGTAACTGGTTTCCGGTTGTGCGCCGAGCGCACGTTGGTGGCTGAGTGCCGACTGTACCGACTACCGAGAGCTTGACGCTTGTGCAAAATGCTTGGGAATGCAGCGTTCCGTCTCCACCTTATGCTACTTTTGTCGGCATGGACCACCTTTCACGTCATTTTGTACGCTGTCGCCTGCATGCAGCATCAGCAGCGACGCCGTCGGATACGGTCGGCCTGCATGAAAGCACTTGTGCGCGCAAGAGGGTTGGCGACGTGCTCTGCCGTCAACGATTTGGTTGTCATGCAAGGTGAGAACATCTCTAAAGGATCCTTTTAGACAGACACTGTGCTATACTTGTTAATGAGAGCATTTAAGCCCGCTAGTACTCCCAAAACGAGGCAGCATACGAAGGCGAGTGGCGTTTGTTACGAAGTACTTTTGATAGCAGTCGCGTCGTGATCGGCAACAATTGCCGCCACGCGGTCCAGAAATTATGATCGAGTGAGTGAGCTTTAGCGCAAATTCGCGATCGAAAACATCCATGTGACGCTGTGGATCAGTTTGCCCCACCGACTACCAAAACTAGATGCAGCAGAGAGAAACGCCTGTCAAAGCTCCATGCAGCTGCGGTGGGTGTCGGCGACGCGACAAGCGTCTAGTCGGGAGTTCCGGCGGCAGGAGAATTCGCTGTAGACGCCGGATTCCCTAGTGTAGAAGCGCTTTCTTTCGCTGCCGGCGCTGTGGCTGGTACGCACGGGATGAAGCCTTTGAAGCGCTATGTAGAACATTATTGCGCGCGATAACCAAAACAAGACAAAAGTGATTGCTTTGCTTTGCTTCTAGTGGGAAAAGTAACGGATGCTTTCTTACGCGGCGCACCATCACGATGTTGGCATTTGTGTGGCCTGTACATGTATTTGAACTGACCAAAATAAATGCGTCAACTCTGGAAGTTAGCGGTTAACATAAAGATTTCTTTATTCATATTACAACAGCTTCTGGAGTGGGAGCAGCACGTTTTTCAGGCTACAAAAGTTCTTAATTTCACTGCTATCTGACATCGTCCCACAGCACACACATTACCCAATGCTGTCTTCTGTTGCATTTGGTTGCACTACTCTTGCAAGCAACATTTGGCACTTCATGTGGCGTTTGTGTACATTATAATAATTATATTTTTTTATGTGCTGCTTTGCATTAGCAGCTATTTTCGAAATATTTCATGGTTTCTCTCCTCTATTATAGGGTCTTTGCTGGAAGAAAAACGGAAGCAGAGAAGTGTCTGGATGAAGACTCGTTCTAATGACTGGTGGGACCGCATTGTGGCAACAGAGTGCACCGACGAGGACTGGAAAGATAATTTTAGAATGAGCCGAGCTTCATTCAACGAACTTGTTCTGCTTTTGGAACCATTCATGTCGCCAAAGACATATTGCGTGCGACAACCACTACCAGTGCAAAATAGAGTAGCTATTGCCCTTTTCAAAATGGCCAGCTGCAGTGAATATAGGGTGGTAGCGAATCAATTTGGTGTTCACAAAAGCAGCGTCAAAAATTGTGTATACATGTTCTGCCAATCGCTTGTACAGCATTACCTGAAGAAGTACCTAAGTATACCGACTGCCTCAGAAGCTGGAGCTATTGCCACGAACTTTGAAGCAAGGTGCCACCTCCCTAAAATATTTGGGGCAATCGACGGTACCCACATCCCTATCATGGCACCAAAGAAAGGATATCGTGACTTTGTAAACAGAAAAATGTGGACATCGTACAATGTGCAGGCTGTAGTAGATGACCGAGGGCGGTAAGTTTCATTTCACAAAATATTCAGCTTTCTTTTTCTCTAGGGAGTTTTCTCCTGGTAAACATGGGAACCAGTGGCCTTTCCTCCCACAAGCTCGTTTGCTTGCACCATAGTTCATTGTTCTTCTGTAGCAAGGACTGTATTAGTGCTGGCCAGTTAATGTGAGTGAATAGATTGCGCACAAACAGTTCACTTGTAAGTTGTCATAGAAGTGTCCTTGTTGCTTGAAACCATGTTCTTACCATGCGTCTTAATTATAATGCTCATGTACGTTTCAGATTTCGCAGTGTTACCTGCCATGTCCCAGGAAGTGCGCATGATGCATCTGTGTTGAGGCTGTCATCACTGTTCCAAAGGAGTGAGGAGCTGTTGCCAAGACAAGAAATCATGTTGAATGGCGGTTCAATCCTACTCATGCTGTTGGGGGATCCTGCATATCCTGGTTTGCCTTGGATACTGAAGGGATACACCTCGTCAAAAGGAAGGCTCTCAAAGGAGCAGGAATCATTTAATGTGTACCACAGTAGCGGCCGCAATGTTGTGGAGCACGCCTTTGGAAGGCTAAAGGGGCGATGGAGAGTGCTACTGAAGCGAGCTGACATAAATTACAAATTCATGCCGACGGTCATAGTAGCTGCATGCATTTTGCACAATTTTCGTGAAGAGAGAGGAGAGACAGTGAGTGATGCGAGGATTAGTGATGTTAGGTCATCTGAGGATGAGCTTTACCAGCAGCTTTCAACCAGACCTCTGCACACAAGCTCTGTTAGTAAAGTGCGGGATTTCCTCTGCGATTTCTTGGCTGAGAACTTTCCACTTCGCTCTGCATCGTGGTGAATTGTTTCTTGTGAAGTTCTGAAGACAGTGAAATGAAACAGTTTGAAGCACGGTTTTTAAAAGCAGTGTTTATTTGTAAAAAGTAGACCTTCCTCACTTCACTGTTGGTTAGCAGCATTACTTGGGCTACTGCCTTGACCCTGAGGCTGTGTAGGAAATACATAAAGTCCTTCTTGCTGATTAAGTGGAAATGGATATGACATCTGCCCAAATGCTGGCACAGCCTGTCTGGCCAATTGTGCCATCATCGCTTGAGTTCCTTGAAGAAATGATGCTGGGATGCCAGCCATCACATCCTTAAAATTCTCATTTTCCTGTTGCAGCAGCTCTTTCTGCTGCTTAAACAGAACTTCATTCTGCTCTTGAAGTAGTGCAACTGTTCTTTGATGCTGCCGTTCTAGTAATTCGGGCAGTGCCAAGATGCTGGTCCTGGCCCGCTTTGCCGGTGGCATGGTAGAGCCAGTGGTTGCTGCAAGAAACGGTGCAGAATTGTAATCACCATAAATATAGTAAAACCTTTGTTTTTGGTCGCACTGTTACATCACATGGGAAAGCCATTTCAAACAGTTGCATCGAAAACTACATGAAGCAGATCCGACGCATTGATGTTACGAAAACCATTATGCTGGTAGCTGCCTACCTAGCATTGTTAGGGATTATGCAAAGTACGTTCGGGGGAACCAAAGTGTTTATGCAAGAAGAACCGCTATGTGCCTTACGCAAATGTGTGGGTGTGTAAAGACAGCAGCAGTATGACGCCGCTGATGTCATTTCTACTTTCGCCGTTGGACGCGAGCTTACGAAATGTTTGTTTGGTTCTGCACGGGTACGGGACTAGCGTAGAAAAAAGAAAACGCGGTGTGCAGCATGATCAGCGGCTCCATCTTATGCCATCACATGTACATATACAAACATTCCATATGGTATGCGCACATGTATAAACACTCATTTGTCCTCTCTTCCCTCTGTGCCTGTAGGAACTGCACTACTCCATTGCTAAGAATAGACTAGCATTAAGAAAGCACCACTTACGGCTTGAGCTCATCTTAGAGGTTTGGCTGCCACCAGGCGAGTCGAGACTTTCAAAGTGCGAACCCCTATCGTTATCACTCTGACCTGAATTGAAAAAGATGGTGGTGTCATTGCATAATTCACCGTTAAACATACATCTGCTCATTTCATTTATGTGTTAAACAACTCCTTTGCTCACAACATTTTATTTTCTCAATTTCTCGCTATGCTTTGCTACAAGCATAATCAATTGCTTCTTGTTCTTCTCTTTCTGTTTCCATGTACATAAATATTGTATGCATGCACACATTGCTTTTGCTGCTTGACCGTTAGCTGCTGTTTTTTAACATGTGGCCCCTTTTAAGTTGGACAATAAAACACCAGTTTGCCAGTGATGCAAATGTCTTCAGTGTTTGCAATAAATGAAATCATGAAACTCTGGTTGCTTGTCTGAATGTTCAAGTGCCAAAAGATCGGAGATCACAATTTCATCAGGAGAATGCAGCTTTACTAGTTGTTGGTACTGGTTCACAGCACAGATTTGCACACTCGGTGCGCTTATGCCCACACTCGCTTCTAAACTGGAAGTAGGTCGTGCGCTCACCATCGCTATATATATATATATAGCGTGTGTCTAGGAATTTTGCCTTGGCAGTCCTCATCGACTGGTCTTGCATTAGCTTAAAATGGGGTGCTGCTTCGAACACGACGTCAGAGTGCCGAGCTGGGAAAATGGACACTGGAGAAAAAAAAAAAAAAGCCGTTCCACTTGTTTTACCTGCGTTGTCTTCGTCGGTGACCCTGACAGCGTCACTGTCGAGGCCATAGTGATGGGCCTCCACCATGGGACGGTGGCACAGAATGGCACTTAATTCTTTGTACCACCTCCATTTCGATGGCGCCGCGCCGCTCAACATTTGTAGCTCTCTTTCCTAGCGAGAAAAGAAATATTTTTCGAAACATGAGTGAGTCTGGCAAAGCCTTTCAGAACATCAGTGAGCTCAGCAAGACAACTTACCTTGTTGTATTTCCCCTTTAGATTCTTCCAATGGGTACGCAGTTGTTGCAAAGTTCGACAATATCCAATTAAAGCCATCTCTTGTTGTACTTTTGCGAAGTGGACTTGATTTTGTTGGCGGCGCGAATCTAGCAGCTCACCAATATTTAATTCTGATATAATGGCAAGGAAAGCAGCGGTTTCCTCTGCGGAGAAATAAGTTCGCGTAGAGCACGCTGCGGCAAACGAAGTTGCCGGGGGGGGGGGGGGGGGACGCCATTTTGCTTCTGAATCGGGCGTTGCTGTTCTTTTTTTTTTTACACCAGCGCGGCAGTCCCGCAGCTAATTCCTTCCCATAATTCCTAATGCGACGATGCTGCGTTTACATGCTCCGCGAGAGTCGACTGGCGTCCGTAAATCTACCCTCGCCTGGCGCATTAATGCGATGCGCCTTCCTAGCGCATTACCGCTATTTACATGTATGCGATGCGCTAGAAATGCGATGTGATGCGCCACTGTCGCATTCATGTAAACGCGGCTATTATTAGGACCTTATTTACGATTATTTCGAGAGCAAGCGCGGCCGAAGGGCGGCAATCCGTTCGCTGTGACTGTTTTGTTTTGATCCGGATTCCTATTTCTTTGTTATTTACGGGATCGAACGCGAGTGCTGTATGCCTGTTACTGCATGCATTAATGATTGGGGCGAGGTTGAGTGAATCAAAATTATGGTAAAAAGAAAAATAAGGAGAGAGGTGGAATTATTTGAGGATGAATACTGCGCCGTGGTTATGAGGCGCACGAGCGGGGTTGAGAGTTTAGATGACCACGTGCTCGACGTCGGTGCGCCGGCAAGGGACTGCTTTTAACAAGTAAATAGATAATAAACGTAACGAATAGTTAAAAAAAAGGAATTACTTAGAGATGATTATTGCGCCGTGGCGCGCGGAGAGGGGACTTTAGAAGTAAACATGCTGGGCGCCGGCGCGCCCGCCAATATCTGGCTTGGTAGGTAGATTCAGATATTTGAGAAAAGCTGTAAGTTTAAGGCAGGTAACATGGTGACACAGCACTCGAATACGTTCGGATAAGTTTTAACTAAACGAGGACCATCCTTGCGTTAAGGAAGGATACGAGGAACTAGGTTTCCAATTATGAGGTAATCTTTAGGAGATGACGGGAAAAGGAATGACCATCGCGCTTACCGAGGGAAACCGCCGCACGGCACTCCAAACGCTACTGGGGCATCGGCCTTGTGGGTGACACAAACGACCGCTGCCCGCCGTTCCGGCACGAGCGGCGCGCGCCCGAATCCGCTACGGCTGCATAATAGTCATTCACTTTGAAACGAGCAGACTCGAGACGCTCTCAATACTAGGAAAACGTTATGCAGGTGGCCGGCAAGGCGCTGCAACCTCACGTAGCTAGCGTGGGAAGACGGCGCGAGCCGCCAGCCCTATGGAGGAATGCTCGATCGAGCGAAATACCTTTTTTGACTAATTATTATTAATAATAATAATAATAATAATAATACTTTATTGATGACTTGAGAATCATTACAGTGGAAGAATCGGGCCTGCCAAAGCCACAGTGGGCTTGAACGGCAGTGCCTGGCAGACAGCGACAGAGCCATCAGAAACACATTAGACAGCAGTGAGAAAAAAAAACACACATGACAGGCTTCCCATCACGCATTGATGTGTCTAAGAGCCTTTCTAAGACCATATTTCGTTTCAACATCTTGTATGCTTTGAGGAAGTAAATTAAACATTGCTGGGACATAATAGTTACCGAGTCTTCGACCATATCTCGTCTTACAGCGGGGTCTAACGTAAGGATTCTTTGGTCTCACGCAACGAACAGGCACATAAGGAATTTTATACTGACTTATCCAAAAATGCTTTAAGATAACAGTTTCTAGCAGCAAAGAATTGAACTCAGGTAAAGACAAAGTTTTGAACACATCAGATTTGGGGGAGACATCATAAGCAACATGCTTCAGAATGCCACGAAGGACGGAGTTGACCCGGTTTACCAAATGTTGAGCGCCATGACCATATGTAGATATACCGTACCGGATTACACTGTAGCATAAGGCATGTACTACAAGCTTTGGGACAGACAATGGCATGTAAAATTTTATGTTATACAAAACACAAGACACTGCGCGAAGTTTTTGACGCACATATGCGAAATGAGAATTCCAGGATAAATCACTGTCAAAAAACACGCCAAGGTATTTAATTGAACAAGCGTATTGCACTGGGGCACACGAACAGGGATTGCAATGTGATGTGTGTAAATATAATGGGGACGATAGGGTAACTTGCTTGACAGGGTTGTGGAAACATATTAGTTGAGTTTTGGACGCATTGATATGGACTACATTATTCTGAAACCAGTCCATCACTTTTGTTGTTGCCATTTGTAAAGAAGAGATGGCGTCAGTGTAACTTCGAGCGTGTGAAACAAGGACAGTGTCATCAGCATACTGATATAATTTTACGTTCACAACATTAGATAAATCGTTAAAATATAAATTAAATAATAACGGACTTAAAATTGAACCTTGGGGGACGCCAGCTTTAATTTCGTTCAGGTTGCTACGAAATTTTCCAATAGACACAAGTTGGTGCCCATGAGAAAAGAAGTTTTTCAGAAGCCGCAAAAACGGACCCCGAAAGCCTAGCAAGGAAAGTTTGGTTAGGAGTATACTATGGCAGACGCTGTCAAACGCTTTGCGGACGTCTAGAAACAATGCACAAGCAATCTGATTGTGTTCAAACGCAGAGTTTAGTGTATCGGAAAAATCTTCAAGCAGCAACTGCCTACCCCGATTCGGCACAAAACCATACTGGCTAGGAGATAACACGCCATTATTGCTTAAAAAGCTGCTCATTCTCTTGAGCAGATGTTTTTCCAATATCTGCCCAATGCATGAAAGGATTGAAATAGGCCGGTAGTTTTCGATATTGTTGCGTGCGCCACTTTTAAAAAGAGGAATGACCAGCGCATTTTTCAGGTTATCGGGAATGATACCAGTGGTAATAATATTGTTTAAAATGAGTAGTAGCACATCTTTTATTGCTTCGAAAGTTCTGCGCAGCTCTAATATTGAAATACCATCAATTCCTGGAGACTTATTTGGTTTTAGACTGAAAAGGATTGATTTGAGGTCATGTTCCGAAAACATGGGAAGAAGGGCGGACTCTGAAATACTAGTCTGCAATGTGCAAATATCTGGATGAGGTCTCGCTACACCAGACACTTTTGAAAAAAAATGAGTTAAAATCATTAGCTGTGGCAGTACCATTTGAAGAAAAACGAGACGTCAGATCAACATGGCGATTAGCGTTTACATCACCACCTCTAAGATTGTTAATTAGGGACCATGTTTTCCTGCTGTCACAACGAGCGTCCGTGAATTTCGCTCGTAAGTAATTACGTTTTGCAAGACGTATCATAGCATTGACCTTATTTCGAAGCTCTTTGAACCGAAGCCGCAAAGCAGTACAACTAGGACTTCTCTTTGTTTGAACCCATAACAAGTATTTTGCCTGTATTGCCGCGAGTATTTCTGTCGACATCCATTTTTGGTCCAATTTACGTTGTTTTATTTTACAGACCCGTGTAGCTGCAAGCCGGAAATCGGTGAACAGTGTTACAAAGTTGTGATAGGCGTCGTCTGGAGGAACAGTCATCAAAAAGTTATGCCAGTCGTGATTCATTACAAATTTTTCGAAAGCCAAGGGGTCCACAATTGAGATTTGTTTGATTTCGTTTGGAGCGACAAAGTTGGTAGTGTCATCTATTAGAGAGCAGGAGACCATGTAATGATCAGCGAGTTTCGTTGTAATAACGGCAGATTTGACACTTAAGTTGTGTGCACGTATATTTATATGATCTATGCAAGATGTGACAAGATGATCAGCAAGGAATTCTTCGCGTGTAGGTTCACAGATCGTGTTTTGCAAGCCCCATTTGGAAATGACGTAAAAATAATTGCCAACTGTCGTTGCTGAAGGGCGTAGCGTATCTATGTTGACATCCCCAATTAGGCAAACGTGGTCCACTGACGACATCGAGGCCAGGGCAACATCAAGTTCATCCAGGAATATACGACCGTTGCAACACGGTGGGCGATAAACCGCAAGCAGAATTAGTGACAAGGAAAGTGCGCGAAGACGCACTGCCACAATTTTAGCTTAGTAAAACGAGAAAGTCAGCTCAGTTGTCGCCCATGTGTCCCGGATGAAAACTGCCACGCCTCCTCCCCTTTTAATTGGCCTAGTGTATGAAAAAACTTGGTATCCAATAATCTGATACTGATTGATGCAGGCAGACGGAATGTTAATATCGGTAAGCACGATCACATCGAAATAGGAGTTCAAAGGAGTAATTAAGGCCTGAAAATGGTCCCAATGTTTTCTAATACTGCGAATGTTGACGTGAACAGCACGGAAGGCGCAACAATTAGGATTTGGAAAGAAACTAAGAACCTCGTTTAGATTAGTACTTGTCTTGAAGGCAACTTTGTTCATGGTCATGCAATACTCTCGAGATCAGATGCCTTATTGATATACAGAATAGGTGCATCTTCATCCTTCTTAGCCAGTATCCTGCCGTTTTTGGTCCAAACGAATTTAAATATTGTTTCTTTGCCTTTCTGCCTTGCCAGCCGATACAGCTCCCGTTGGGCACGCGAAAGATTATCGTTGAAGTAAAGCCGCGGAAAGGTACTATCTTGAGCAAGTTCACGTAGAATTCCTCGTGCAGCGAGCCATTGCTGTTTGGCCGAAACAGTGTGCATTTGTACAGGGCTACAGGAATGGCATTGCTGCGTGCGGGAAGTCGGTGAACGGCAGAAACATCGGCCAGTTCGAATTCAGAAATGTTTAGCTTCGCCGCCAGTCCTGACAAGAAGGAAGGCAAATCCTCGTTGGGGTTATATTGCAGGCCATGAATCTCAAAATTGCAGCGCCGGCTGTATTGCTCTAATTCGCTAAGTTCAGAGCCAACCTTCTCAAGCAGCTCAGCCTGGGCAACAATCTTAGAGGAGAGTGTATCTACTTGCGTGCCAAGCTCGCCGACTGCTATCTGGTTCGCAGTTACAGTGGATGACACCGATTCCTATTTAACAGCAAGGGAATCGAGCGACCCCTGTATCTGCAGAACAGTTTCTGCAGTTCTTTCTCCGATAGCTTTGAAGGTCAGTAGTTCTTCCACTCGACTAGCCAACATTTCGACTGTAGTCGTCAGCCGGTCCAGTTTATCGTTTACAGTCAAAAGTTGCTGTTCTAGTACTCCATCATCCGATTTATTGCCCATTGCAGGTTGCTTGACGGCTTGCGTCTTGCATGCCGGGCATACCCAAGATCCCCGTTTTGCTGCCGACATTTTCGAGAAAGTTGATTCAGCGACCGTCGAGCAGTTTTTACCCAGGTGGAAAGCTTCATTACAAACAGAGCACGTCAGAAACTTATCGTCTCGCGGCAATGGCTCAGCACAAGCGGTACAATCAGGCATTGTGGTGCAGTCGGCGGCAGAGAGCAAAATAGAAAAACGAACGCGGGTAGGTGGTCGTTGGAACTCACCTGTCGACAGCAATATAACAGTTCAATACATGGTACAGCCTTGCCGCCGACTGCGACGGGAGTCAGCGAGAGCAGTCCTTTTGTAGACGGTAGTCAGACTTGATTGGGCTGCCGAGATCAGGGGCGCGATAACGTAACTCTATTGCAAACCAAAAGTGTTCCAAACTCCGGACGTCAAAATGACGCGACAGTTTCTGCGTATGGGGGCGGGAACCAGCGACGTTTTTCAATCTGCCGAATCAGGAGCCTATCGTTGCCGGAAGCATGTTTTGCTTGTTTTTTATTTGCAAAGGGACCGTATAGCAAGTGACATTTAGATATAAACGTCTGATAAAAGAACAATTGTATGTAGCTGAGAGTAAAAGTGTTTTGTAATCTTTTAACGCAAGAGAAGTTGAAGCGCGCTTGAATGTAAACACAAATATTTTAATTTTTCGAGTCATAGCCACACACGTGCCAATTCCGCATCCAATCCATTTTGCTACGCACACTTAAGATGGCGGCTGCGTGAAAACAGCTGATTGGTTCTGTGGGCCGCTCTTGGTGTATTTTTGTCCGTAACGTGATTAGATGAAATCTCGCCGTACGAGGTACTTTCGCCCGAGAAGAATTCTGGAAGCTGTGAACATCATGAAGACTGTGAAAGCGTAGTGCTCGGTGAGTAAACACGTCATTCTTTCTTGTGCTTAGTGACTGAGCAGTAGCATCTGAACCTGGGTGATCGCATGGTGTTCACTTTTGCTTTTATTCGCATAGGATACGGAAGAATCGATGAAGGTTGGAAGGCATCTCAACAGATAGCTGGTAAGAAAACGTTTTCTATAAACGATCGCAACTATCTCCGAATGTAGGTCATGATTTAAATCGAGGGTGGTCTGTAACAGAGGCTCATTTTTTTTTCTTTGCCACACACTGCTGTGCAGTGATCCATTCCCCCGTACGGGCGGTACAGATACTTCTGCTGGATATAACTTGCACGAGAAAAGTTTTTTTGTTGTTGTTATTCACTTGTGTTAAATCTAACGTGACATTTATGGCGTGATAAAATAACAACACATTAAATGAATGTAACCGTTATGTTTTAACGACGTAGTGATATCTGAAACGGTACAATTTGTTGGTATTAATTCGCTGCGGTCCGGCGAAAATTGAGCGCGAAATAGAAATGGCGGATGCAAGAAAAAGCGCGCGCGTTTCGGCCGCGCAGGCCGCTATGTTAGTTCAGTTTATGGAGCAGCATCCATACTTGGCGAGAGGCTCCACAAGCCTCTCGCCAAGTATGAGTGCTGCTTTAAAAATAAAATTGTGGGAGGAAATTGCCACCGCCCTAAACGCCGTCGGACCGGCAGCAAAGGCAGCCGGGCGCTGGCGCCTCTATTGGGCCCGGCTTTGTTATGACTGTAAAAAGGTTGCGGCGCAGGTCGGCGCCGAGAAGGGGTGAGCCCGTGACTAGCAACATCTTCGGAACGTATAAGCTGACGGTGTTCATGCATTTGCAGGAAGACGGGAGGCGGAAAGTTGGGCGGCCTGGAGGGTCGCGTGCTCGCCGTGCTCGGCCGTACCGGCCCAGCTTCCGCCCCTGTGGATTTTTTCCCTGGCGATTCCGAGTTGAGTAGCAATGTTCGTTGCTATGTGTACCGATGTCGGGCAGTTACACCGTGGTGAATATTTTGCCGTTGTGTGCTTGTGTGTGTTTTCTTACAATTGAACACACATGTCAGCACATGATATCCGTACTTTGGAAGAACGGAAATGCTGCCCCACTGCTGTTAAGAAACACCTTGTGGTGGATTTCATGGCTCGTTAATCCGAAAAGCATTAGCAACGAGTTGTCAAAGCTTCCAAGTCACTAGTATGTCGCATGCTGGATTAAGAATTTTCTGATTTAAAAACTATAAGTGAAATAGACATTGCAACCAGTTGATGGAACTTAATCACATTATGTCCTGTACTTTATTGTTCCAGGAGGACACCTCCAGTGAGTAGGAGCCGCATGCCGATGTGCCCCCTACCCCACCAGCAGCTGCCCGCGTTTCTGTAGGCACGGAGCCGGGGACTAGTGGCACTGCACGTAAGGCACTTCAGCAGCTGTTGCAATACGAACACATCACTCCAAGCAGTATCTATTAACACCTTTGAAACAGAAATTGTGTATTTATATTATTTACATGGCAAAGAAAAAGTGCCTGCCTAAAGGTCGCTGCAAAATGGAACAATAATCTGACTGTTAACACCATTTGTAATGCAGCTTGTGCAGCGTACAAGCTGAAAGTATTATCAGTGTAGTATTTTATGATGGTGTAGTGCCTTTTTGTTTAAGCAAATTTACTGTTCATTTTGTGAACGGTGTGTTGCTGGAATTATTTTTCTGGGCTTCCACCTGATAATGAACCAGTAAAATGTCTACGCAGGGTGGAGCGAAATTAGTTTTTTAACCTGTTTACTGATTTTATTTTTACGGACCATCAGCTCGGCAGCAGCCCCGCAGGCCGCCACCCTGCCAACAGGTCCTCGAGGACGCGGTGTGCAGGACGGCCGCCGACTATGCCCGGCAAAGCCAGCAAGCTGAGGCGGCAAATGCGGAGGCCGCAAGCTTCCACCAGCTGTTGCTGCAGCAATATAGGCAGGTGCGTACAACTTGGCCGGGTCATTTTTTGAAGAGGTGATTAGTGCACATGGTAATAATGTACATTACAACCATGTTACACATGAGAGGCATCTGTAGTCATTTGGCTCATTGGCTCATGCACGTTTATACATCTCTTTTGAGGTGTTCTTTAACACATAGCAACTTACAAAACATTTCCATGGTTGCATGTATCGCCACAGCATGATCATCATTTGTTTAACAATTCAACTAGTCACCAATACTGCCTTCTGACAGGCAGAGGCAGCTTGGTAGGATTTGCTACGTTTCACACGTTTTTAACATAACAGACCATGTACGTTTGCACGGCCATTTGTCATGTCATATGTAAATGATCTCGCTGCCCTCAAGAGTAACCTTGCTGAAACTGCAACACTTGCAAACAGTGAAAATCGAGCATTTACATTGCATAACCTGTAGCTAGCTAAGTGAATTCGTTTCGCAGCTGGTGGAAGAACAGAGGGCAACGCGGCAGGTCCTGCAGCAGCTGGTAGCCGAGATGCGCGGTTCGCGAGAGGCGACTACTCTCATCGCAACCACGCTGCGCCAGCTGCTGGCTGCCCTCGCTCACCTGCGCGAGCCGCCTCAGCCATAAGGGACAGCTTTTTTTTTGCCATATCATCCTTTAGTGCTGTGTAGGTACAAGTGTTGCCTATCTTTCCGTTCAAATCACCGCTGCAGCATTTGGTGGTGGTGCCCATACATCCTCACAAGCCGTTGTGCTGCCAAGTTGTAGCCAGTCTTGTGAACTGATGTGCAGGTCATGCGTGACCATAGCAGCGAAGACTCACAGTGCTGTGATGTCACTTGAAACACGAATGCATGGTTTTTTTTTTGTATGTAGCACTAAAGGATGATATGGCTGTTTTTCGTACATTTCTGTCCCTAATCATATTTTTTTTGCAAGGTAATTTCTCTTATGTTTATTTTCATTTGTAGTGCAAGTTTGCCAAAGTGAGGCATTATATAAATTACATGTAGAACTTTTGCGTTTCTGTTCCTAGCCGTATTTTTTCCCCAAGTTCATTTCTTTTCGTGTGTATTTTTATTTGACCAAGTGAGACGGTATAACTTATATGTACAATTTTTGCCATATTTTTGCGTTTTTGTTCCTAACTATTTTTTTCCCCAAGTTCATTTCTTTTCGTGTGTATTTTTATTTGACCAAGTGAGACGGTATAACTTATATGTGCAATTTTTGCCATATTTTTGCGTTTCTGTTCCTAACTATTTTTTTCCCCAAGTTCATTTCTTTTCGTGTGTATTTTTATTTGACCAAGTGAGACGGTATAACTTATATGTACAATTTTTGCCATATTTTCATTAGGTGTTGTTCACTTTTGTTTTGCTGTTACTGATATGTTTCAATATGCACCGTTCTTCCACGGAACATACACTATGCAATCACTTTTACGGCAACTACGACATTGTCTCGCACACCATACAAGTGCACTTAATAACTACAATGCTGTGATAACTGGAAATCAATTTTCATGCCATATGTATGTCATGTTTGCAATGTCAAACCATTCGTGCCTACGCAAAGTGGCCGAATAGGTATTTTTGTTAACACCAAGCACCTGTTACTTGTGATGGTTATTGTGATATTTCAGGTGTCCTTACCTATGATAGCAATACAATCTAGTCCCCATTGTAGTATAGCACAGTTTGCGACATACGTAACGGAGCCATCGATGTGGCCGCTATTTTGACATTCACTGCCAGGCTGCTCTTGCAGCCGTTATATGAAATACCGTTGAAGTGCCAAGCATTTTCTCACTTGTTCCTTAAAAGCATGTCATGGCTGCTTTATACTGTGATCTTATTACGGCACTAGTCATTGAAAAGAAACTGTTTTGTACTACAAACATGCCAACTACATAATAGAGAAGACATCTTTCTTGCTGTTAAGTTGCTGGATGAAGATAAATGGTTGTCTGCGAGTTCAAAAAAATATGATTATGCTCGTGTCATATTTATGCAATTTAACATCTGCCACTGGTAGTGTACTGGGTCCCATGTAGTGAACATCACACGGCTATTTTGGCGCCATGAAGCCATGCTCTGTGTACTTGTCTGTCATTTGCTTTGATGAAAGATGGCATTGAAGATGGATCACATGGTTTTATTTACATTGCAGATATAAATAAACGATTTTAAACAATACAAGTGGCACTTGAAATGACTATTTACAATTTGTGTTCCTTCAGTTTCAGAACTCTATTTACATATGTACACTCTCCCAAGGGAGAAGAACGCGCTCGACATGCCAGGCGATTGTTTTCGGCATAACTTGGCCTTCTGTCAAGGAACTGTGCGGTGGCTGTGTGGCAAAACAGCGCAGGGCCTACAAGGTGCGTGAGAACAATACACATGGTGGAGCGAGAAGTGTTGTGCTTGGCAGCAGCCCAAATAGGAAGCGAAAAGACGAAGACCATCCTCCCATGCACAGTGCAGATGGCGGTGACAGTGTCGGTGATGACAGAAGCAACAGCAGCAAATCATTTGGCAAACCCTAGCTGCCCAGAGAAGTGGCTACAACATTCTGCTGATGAACACAAAGTGTTCTATCCACAGGTACTAAATGAAAGGCTCTCATGTAGTGTCACAGTGGATTGATGCAATCATCTCCGGTAGTGACAGCTCACTGGCAGAGGACACGTGAAAACGCTGGTTATGATTGAGCGGATTCTATAAAAAAACAGCACGCTATCCACTAATTGCACACATTTCTTCACATTGCTTCCTGTTCTCTATTAGGTGTGTAGACAGCAGTAATAAACATCTGCCCGCACTGTCGGGCACGTGTTTATTGCTGCTGCCGGTGCTGCTGTCGACGCAGCCGCCTTCGCACCCTTTGCAGGTAGTGCTGGTGCTGCTGCCGTGTCGTGCCAAATGAGCGAATAACATTGTCCCGGGCAGCACAGCCTCTCAGGTACATCATGCGTGCTGCCCTCACTCGGGGAACTCTCTGTGGGGAGGGGTTGCCAGTTTCATCATCACTGCTGCTGTTGCTGCTGTCATCACTAACATCATCTAACAACACGTCACCTTCGTCGAGACACAAGTTGTGCAACACTGCACATGCTGCAACGATGTTGGCAGCGCGTTCTGGCTCGTAGTGGAGGGCGCGGTACCGCTGAAGGCAGCGAAAGCGGCTCTTCAGGAGCCCAATGCACCGCTCCACTACGGACCGCATGGCAGCATGTGCAGTGTTGTACCTGCCTTCTGCAGTGTGTATGGGAGGGTGGCCTGTGACTGGGGTCAGGAGCCATGGTTCCAGGGGGTAGCCGCTGTCACCTGCAGGATCATAAAACATGGTATGAACTCTGCACAAAGTTTAGTAGGCGAAGCATGGGTCATGTAAAACGCACCTACTACAGAAAGGCTGCAATAAAGAAATATACAGGCTGAGCACCTGACGCAGCTGTGATCACAGATAACAATAGCTGGGACATAGCATCCCTATTTGCAGCAAGGCAGCTCTTTGTGTAGCCTCCATTCACAAATGACTGTCAGTGTAAAAAAGAATGTGACAACGCGTGCACTGTACACTCACATTAAGAATTAGTTTAAAGTACAACGCAGCTGTGTTGTCACTTTGTTTCGTGCAGATATCATTGGAAAATTTCTACATATCGCCTATACTTAATAACCTGACTATGACATAAGGGGTTCGGGCTTCAATATTCTCCTACGGCGCGAGCACGCTTGGCTGCATGCTGCCAGAATTGCAACTGTACAAAATTTTCCCGCTGCTCACCGAGGAGGTGTTCGCCGGCCTTGGCAATATGCCCCTCCAGGAACCGACGATGCAACCACGTAGTTCTCCAGACGTGGGCGTCGTGGTCTGACCCCGGTCGCAGAGGGTCGACGGGGAGGATCCGCATGCCTGCGTCGCTGATCTGACGAGAGCGCGCACAGCAGCATAAGCCACGCGTTGCAATGACGGGCAAATTAGACAAAAATTAAGATACTTACGAACATTGTGTTGAGGGCGTAGTAGCCTTTGCGGCACATGAATGCCGCCTTCTGCTCGCCCTTCGGTGCGATGATGGCTATAAGGCTGCCGTCCACGCATCCGACGACGCCGGGAATGGAGCCGCGTCGAAGGAACCCTTCCTTCACGGCCGCCTTCTCCTCCGACGTCCTCGGGAAATGGACCCACTTGTTGCGGGCCCCGGCGTGGACGATTGCCTCCGCCACGCATCGCACACACTTGCTGACCGCAGGCTGGGTCACGCCGATCGTCTCCTCGCTCCCTACCGAGGCTTGAAAGCTGCCCGTTGCGAAGAATCGCAACGCGCACAACACTTGCCGCTCCACCGACAGCGCTGAAGTTCTCACGCCTCCGAGTTCCTCCGCCACTTCGTCGCACAGCCACCGCACAGTTTCTTTCTTCAGGCGAAAGCGCCGCCGAAACTGATCGTCTGGCATGTCAAACGCATTCTCGGGCTCCCTCCTCCCGCGCCCGGACTGACGAGCCGCCGCCGCCGCCGCCAACGCAATCACGAAGGCCGCCATTTTTTTCTATTCCATACGGAACGGGCACTCACCGGTTATTCCACGAATTTGCCGGGTTTGTTCGGCATAATTTAGCATAATGAGTGCGTAAACGTCACTTTGACGTGGCAGTTTTTGAGCATTCCTGACGTCGCTTGACAGGCAGGAAAAGTGGGCGCGGCCTCAAAAAATTCGACCAATGAGCGAGCGGTGTCGGCCATTTTGGAATAGAAACAGAACGGAATAGTTTTACGTTGTACCGACCTAGGTGACCAAGGCGATGGGAGCGACGTAGGGCGACAGAGAACGAAGCCGATGTTGGTCCTTTGGTATCTTGATGCGAGAATCGGTGAACCAGGCAGCCAACACGAGTCGATGCGTGTTCCCTGATAGCCGGATCGGTAGCTTTGAGTGCGTGCGCAACCGGACAGCCTGTCGACAGCAAAATAACAGTTCAATACATGGTACAGTCTTGCCGCCGACTGCGACGGGAGTCAGCGAGAGCAGTCCTTTGTAGACGGTAGTCAGACTTGATTGGGCTGCCGAGATCAGATGACCAAGGCGATGGGACCTTATTTACGACTATTTCGACAGGGTGTCTACCAAGTTGACATTTCCAAATTCCCTGAGTTTTCCAGGTTTTCCCTGAGCACCTTTGCAAAATTCCCTGAATGAGCCAGAACTTTGTTTTATGTCAAGACAGGCTGACACCACGTTGTCCGATGCTATCACTCTCTAATAAGCATGCTGAAACAAAAAAAAATGACTTAATCCAGTTTGAATTGCAGGGAGTAATATCTATTTTATTTAAAAAGAAAACAGAAGGAAGGTGTTAGTAAAATGCACAGCGAAAGAAATGGTAAAACCCATTCCAAATTGAGTCGAACATTTTAATGAAAAGGAGATGCATACATAAGTAAATATATTTTTTAATATGAGCTATTTCTATCAACTGATAGCAAGCTCATCTGCATGAGGCCTGAACTTTGTGACAACTAAGGTTCTCTCTCAGCAGCTGGGAAGTCAACCTCAACTGTCCTGATATACTCTCAGCCCATACACAACATCTCAGTGTTGGGTTTCACTGCTTAAAACAGTTTATTTTGGTTTGGATGAGGGACATCTGCATCTCGGCGTCAGCCAACACTTAAGTTTCTTTAGCTCAAGCTCCTTCAAAAAGGCGCGGCACACTTCCGTTCCCGTTAACTCCTGAGTGCGTCAGTCCTTTCTGTTCTCATCCACCTTCTACCACGCTTTCACCACATGGATAATTTGAAGCATCCTCTTTGTCAGTTGTACAGTCAACGTCCAATTTTTCTGATTCCCTAGGAGCCGCAAAAATATCAGAAAATCGGGCAGTCCAAAAATAATGAATGCCTGCCTTTAACTACCCTTAAGGGCTGAAATTGCCACATGTACGCCCGAAAAAGCTCTTAAGGCCTGCCAGTACACTTACTAGGCGTATCGGTGCTCGTAATGTGACAGGAGATGGGGGTGCACGTGTGTATAATTAAGGAATACATACTGTGTCCCGTGACAATTGCCCCTTCCCACGCTTGTTATGCTTCACCGCCTGACACTACTGTACTGAGGCGAAGCTAACTTTCGGAGACTGGCATTACGCAACGCGCTGTGCTCTGCGAGCTTCAAAGCCAATCGCGAGGATACAAAGGCGGAGTCGGTACCATTGGTGATAGCGGCGAATTCTTTCAATGAAAAACACGGCACCGCACGGCAAGAAGCTTAATAGCGAACATAGAAGCAGCTAGGCCTAACGCTGCCACGGTGGTGGTTACGGCTGCCAGCGGATCTGTGTGCGAGAGTTCCGGTTCGAGGCGGCGAGATAATCAAAATAGCGGCAGTGGCGGCTTTGATTAATGCCATTTCTGACCTGCAGTCAGGGCAATATACATTGACTATATGGAATACGTGGTGGTGCCGCAAAGCCGTGCAAATTATAGGGCATGTCCGAAAAATCGGACGTCTAGAAAATCGGTCATTAACTACTCTGGCAATACATCGTGCCGATGACACGGCGTCAATGACGATTCGTTGCGATTCCTCTGTTACTGGAGCCAGCATTACCACGACTTTCGTTTCCTTTCAATAAAGTTACCGCTAATTTTCCCTGATAGAAGCACAAATTCCCTGAGTTTTCCCTGAGTTTTTCCAGACTGTTCAAATTCCCTGAGAATTCCCGGTTTTCCCGGTTGCTAGACACCCTGTTCGAGAGGAAACGCGCCCGAAGGGCGGCAATCCGACTGTTTTGTTTTGATTCGGATTCCTATTTCTTTATTTACGGGATCGAACACGAGTGCTATATGCCTGTTACTGCATGTATTAATGATTGGGGCGAGGTTGAGTGAATCAAAATTATGGTAAAAAGAAGAATAAGGAGAGAGGTGGAATTATTTGAGGATGAATACTGCGCCGTGGCTATGAGGTGCACGAGCGGGGTTGAGAGTTTAGATGACCACGTGCTCGACGTCGGTGCGCCGGCAAGGGACTGCTTTTAATAAGTAAATAAAGAATAAACGTAACGAATAGTTAAAAAAAAGGAATTACTTAGAGATGATTATTGCGCCGTGGCGCGCGGAGAGGGGACTTTAGAAGTAAACATGCCGGGCGCCGGCGCGCCCGCCAATTACTGGCTTGGTAGGTAGATTCAAATATTTGAGAAAAGCTGTAAGTTTAAGGCAGGTAACATGGTGATACAGCACTCGAATACGTTCAGATAAGTTTTAACTAAACGAGGATCATCCTTGCGTTAAGGAAGTATACGAGGAACTAGGTTTCTAATTATGAGGTAATTTTTAAGAGATGAGATGAGAAACGCAGATGGCAAGTTCTACCGACACGTGAGCGACTCCATAAAATGGGTATTGTTCCCAATGCAGTTTGCCCGAATTGTAGCGCAAATGAATCGATTCAGCATGCTTTATTTCAATGTCCACCAGCTAAAATTATCTGGAAACTGGTTAAGCGCACTTTTAGAATAGATGGCCTTAAAACACCAAGAAAGAAATACGGACCTTTCGAACACCCAATAGTGATTTGCACAATGTTTGTAATCTGGAAGAGACGAAGTCTTGCAGAAGCCCGTAGGCGCCCAGTTAGAGCAGCCTACCCTGCGATGCAAAGAATAAGGCTTATAGTGTGGAAAACACTCGCAGAGGAATTGGAACTCAGCGGAGAGGAAGCCTTCCTCCGAAGATGGCACACTCGATTCTTTTATGTAAAAAATGGCACGCTTCACTACCCGATTGTCCCCTATTCGGGGTGGATACTCCTAATTGCTATAAGCTGTCGGTTCAATATGCTGGATGTGCTTGTAAATTCTCATATAAAAGTTTGTAAAAAAAAATTTGTATAGAGGATCTGTATAGAAATTGTATAAAGTTGTATAGAACTGTATAGGAATTGTATAGAGTTGTATAGAAATAGTTGTATAGAGATTGTATAAAGTAGTATAAAACTGTATAGGAATTGTATATAGTGGCGTACCTAAAACAACACGCTTGTTCTCGTAACCACCCCACATGACCTATGAACTTGCTTGCCTACACTTGTGTAAACTAGAAAATGTATAAGGTACATGTAGACTCTGTGGTTCTGTACTCCTGTTCCTCAGTACGATTTTGTTCAATAAATTCCCTTTGTGTAGTATCTGTTCTTATCAGCTTAATATCTGATACGGGTTCTATATGGACCCACGATATTAAACCTATTTTTGGAAGTTGGCGGAGTGCTTGAAGCCTGCTTCACCGCCGCCGCAGGTCGGCCCGGTATTGCACTACCTCCGGGATCGGGTCCCGCTCACTTAGGTGAGATTTCATGCAATCAAAATGAAGAGCACAAGCTCGAAGCGAGCACTGACTTGACACGCACCATTCCTTTACTATACGCAACCATGCCGGTTCGCGGACCACGAGAGTAATTAAACTGCCACTCCATCTGTGTATAGCGTCGCACTTGTTGCGTCGCAAATGGGACAGCCGCTCCAGCAAATTTCTAGTTATGGGCTTCGAGAAAAATAAATGAAAGCAAAAGAAAGAACCAGAATTCCTATTTATCCGATGTCTCTGAACGATTGTCTCCTGTAAAGAGCCACTTGGGGGGATGCGGGGTAGGATTAGCCGTGGGGTTCGCGATCAATATGAATCCCACTCAAAGCCAACACTGGATTTTGGAGTTCACTATCGCTTGGATCCGTAAACCACCGCGCCCACGCAAGCTCGCCCTGCCGAAATCCGCTGCCCAAGTGGAAGCAAGATTTCCTATGAAAGAAAAATAGAGTGCCCGATTTCTGGCAACTGCTGTGCAGCCTTTGTGTACACATTTTTGCAGCAGTGGGACCGAGCGCCTCGAAAACAAACTTGTCGTATGCCCAAGTGTGGCGAAATATATTCCAGGGTTCAAAGGTGCCTCATCTTTCTAACCTGTATGTTACGAAGACCAGTTGCTACCTTTTCATCATCAACATCATCATCATGCTGGCTACGCCCACTGCAGGGCAAAGGCATCTCCCATGATCCTCCAAGCACCCCGGTCACGTGCTGATTGTCGCCATGTAGTCCCTAATCTAATCTCCCCTCCTAACTTTCTGCCACCCCCTGCTACGTTTCCCTCCTCTTGGAATTCAGTCTGTAACCCTTAATGGCCACCGGTTATCTTCCCCCCACATTGCATGCCCTGCGCATGACCTTTTGTTTTTCCTGGTTTAAACTGGTGTCATTAACTAGCGTTTGTTCTCACACCCCCCCAATCTGCTCTATTCCGATGCCCCCGTGACGCTACACCTGTCATCCTTCTTTCCAGAGCCCGTTGCGTCGTCCTCAACTACCTTCGGTAATCCTTAAAGCTTTTTGTTGGGGCACTCGTGGCATCTTTCTCGTTTAATCAGGTCAAATTTTTTTTCAGCTTTGGGGCAAAACTTAATGAGCTAGGCGCGATTGTGTCCCTGGCGCCGCTCTCAACAATATGGCGGCGGCCAGGCTTTTTGCCTGCAGGTTCGGCCTACGCAGAACATGCCTGCATGGCAGTGAAGCCGCGTTGAAGGGGCAAAGTGTAGTGCAGTGAAGCGCTTGCTCGGGCGAAAAACGCAAATATTAGCCGAACATACAACCAAATCGCCAAATAGGAATTTCCATTATTGGAAATTCCAGTTCAGTTCGCGCATTGCGTTCGCCTCAGGTAAAGAACATAAATGCGAGTGCCACAGCAGTCAAGCCAAAGCTTAGGATTGCGTACCATTTTTTTTTCTTGCCTTTTACTCCTAGCGCGCATGCACACGAAAGTAATGAAATAGTAAAAACACGAGATCATGCGGTGCGGCTGTATCATATCTATTTTGTGCGCTTTGTTCTTTGTGGACTACAGCGGTGTGCGTCATGGGAAAGTTTCGGTGCCCTTCTACTGTGACCAGTGAAGCTATATTTAAAACCACATTGATTTGTACGGTTATTGCTACAAACTGCGTGTGGGTGTTTTTCGCTGCCAACGATGGGTTATCGCAACCGCGATCGGTTCTGCTGCTACGCTAGACGCGTGCTTGCCAACGGCTGGCTCTATACGCGACCCGCGACGCGTGGTCGGCACATTCAAACAGTCAATTGCAAACCGTTCCAAGAACAAGGATGTACTCCACTTGCCACCGGGAGCTCTAGTTCGACGATTGTACTTTTTGACCCTCGAGGAAGCGCCGCCATCCCACGTTTTCTATAATAAGATAAGATTCAGAGCGACCGCGACCACTTGTCTTTGTCAATATCTCGGACACCCCCCTTTTTTTTTAATCCAGATACTCAGATGCGCCCGTGTTCACGCGCACTTGCTCTCTCCGATAAGCAGGGAAGCTCGGTTGGGGTGGTGTCGGGCCTTGCGCATGCGCTGCTGAGCTCGTCGCTTCGCCGGCCGGTCGACGCTGGCGCGGTACTGGTAATGAACTTCGACGTGCATGGTGAAACGTCACTTTGTATTGCCACTGTAGACTAGCAATGCAATGTGTTTGCGAGCGATTGGAGAAATGAGAAAGCGGGCACTGTCTACAGTTCATGCCCCTCTAGAGTAGTGGAAATGTTCCTCCAAGTATTAGGTTTGTAATTTGCGCCTGCGAACATGAACTAAACAAAGAAAATGGTCTGCAGCCTCCTTCGCTTCATAAAATTCCGGTACGAAGAAATTTCCATGGGCAAATGACAGCAAAACAGAGAAACCATGTAAAGAAGAATGGCTGCCTTTTACGTGATCTCGCGCATGAAACCAGACGATAAATTAATTTTAGCCGTTCATTTTGATTTGCCGAATGTAAACCGGAGCACTTTCTCCACGCGGTCTTCAGATTTGAATGGCAATCAATCACATCCTTTCCTTTCTTTTTGTTTCTGTTTGTTCTATCTGGAACCAAAAGAATTCAGAACGCCGTTGCAATCTTAGATTCGATTAGATATCGTGACTGGTATGCTGAAAAATCAGGCCTTGCGTTACGTCCCCCCTGGTATATCTGGTGTTAACCTTTAATGATCACGGCATTAAAAATCGCCAGTTCCCGAACTTTAATCGCGCCGAAGATGAACCGATATGCTGGATTCTTACTGTAATGATTTTATAGAAAGCGCTTGTTCTATGGCTAGATTTGAGGAAAAGAAAAACATCATTCAGGAATGTATAACTCAAAACAACTAAAAAATCTGCCGGCAATTCGTACTACAATGAGAGTACTGAGAATACTGGAAAAGATGAAATCCAAACATGCTGCAAGGAGCCGACAAATGCAATTGAACCAACGAACTGAACGGAAATTATTTCATCAAGACATGCCCCGAAAAACGTTTTCTGATTTGATTTCTGATTTCTGATTTGAATCTGATTTCTTTTTTTTTACGACGGATAATAATTATCTTTCCAATGGCGGATGTGAAAATTTCAGAGCACGGCATTTTCGAAATCTCAAGGCCCCGGACGCTTTCTCTCTTTTTTAAGTATTTTGGTGGAGGCGTATTGGTGCCCATGGAGGAAAATTTCGCGCACGTAATTTATAAACTTGTAGTTGATTTCCTTGAAGAACAGAAAGTGCTGACAAACGACCAACCAGGACACAATTAAATTGGTATTACGCACGATTTCGCAGCCGCGGTAACAAAAGGGTAACAAACGGACGTTCATTTCGTGGTGTGGATTTCACGTCTCTCACAATAAAAAAAATAATAAAAAAAGCTACTGCATAAAATAGGTTTTCCCAAACTGGATGGTTTCGATCAGCTTTTGAACAGCCCTTCCTTAAATTGAGTTGGCGTTGATTGAGCGGGTGCGGGCCTCTGTTGTTTTGGATTTTTGTAAATGGCATCATTACTGGACAGTCCGTTCACTTGAGGATCAAGAGAGAAACACCCCCCCCCCCAAAAAAAAAATCATATCGTGGTGAGAGCAGTGGCAGATGAGTACAATTATCGGGAGAAAAAAAAAAGGAAAACCACCTCGTACTCAGCAGCCGCTCCTTTTACGTGTAAAGCTCCAAACAAATTGTTTTTCTTGAGACGCTCTATAAAGTTATACACAGCTCCTTAAATGCAGCACCCGTACACAAAGCCAAACGTTCCAAACTGGAAAGAAAGCATGAAATTTGCGGCGCCCGTTTGCTGTGAAACAACGGGCAACATTACGCAAAGTCCGCAACCACGTCAGCCGGGGCGGCCACGGAGAGTGCCGAACGCGCGCGCTTAAGCCTTAAAATGCTCGGCGCTTAAGCCGGGTAGCGAGTAAAAATGCTCGGCGCTTAAGCCACGCGGGGACTAAAACTAAAGCCACGGGATTGTTGCTGAAATTGTATGCAGTCCGGTAGAAATTTGTCGGCGCCTGCGCGCGGCAGTCCGCAACCACGTCAGCCGGGGCGGCGTAAACAAACAAAAAAAAGCAGCCCCCCTGTACTAGTGTGCGCGAGACGGCAGTCAATGCCGGCCTCGCTGTTATAGCCCCAGGAGGAACACAAGGTCCTCTCTGGAGTCTGTCTGTCGTTCGATCACACGACTGGAACAGGAGATGGCGTGCATTTGCCACTCGGGTTGCGAGGCCCTCGTGTATTGCGCGTCGCGCCAACACTCACACATCGCCCCGAAAATCGGCTGGTTCGCGTTCGAGACGGAACCGCACCATTTCAGCTGTCGGGAGCGCGGCTTTCGTCGATGCCGAAAGCCGCCTTTTTATGCGCGTCACTAATAAGGTGACGAGGCACTTTGTTGGCCAGAAGAAACGCGCGCGACGCAGCGCACGCAGCGCAGCTTCCAGCGGGCTGCTTCACGACAATCAAGATCGGTAACGCCCTCCAACTCTCGTGCCACAAGTGGATGCGAAAGCACCAGTGGCTCCTCTCGTCGCAGGTGCTAACAGCAATGGTCTGCTGCCATTGCACTTGAGCAGAACGTGTTTGCAAAGCACCCTCTTGCAAGACTAGCGGTTTCAAGCGGCGCCATATTGCGACAACGGTTCCCTTCCGTTTCGCCTTTTTCTGCACGGAGTTGCGACGGAGCGAAAAAGAAAAAAAAAATATGGCTGCGCTCAACGGCAACCGTTTTGTGCGAGTCTTGCCGCCGGCAAAGAGTTCGCTCCTCCTCTGTGGTCCGTCTCACGAGAGGGCCCAACACTCTTCGCACCTGTCGGTGCTGCGATCGCTTGCTCGGGAAGGATCGCAGGCAGCACACCAGCATTGGACGAAGCATGGCCCAATGCTGGCAAAAATTGGTGCCAATGTTGGCGCAATCTTGGAATTTTGGCAAAGTGCAACCCGATCCAAGGTCCAGCCAATGTTCAAGCCAACATTGGCCCTACATTTTGCCATTGTGGTATCCGATGTATTTCCAGCATAGAGCCAGTGCTCAGGCATCTTGTACCTAACGTTTTTCCAGCATAGCCAGTGCTCAGCCATTTTGTATCCGATGTTTTTCCAGCATAGTCAGTGCTCAGCCATTTTGTACCCAATGTTTTTCCAGCATAGCCGCTGCTCAGCGATTTTGTATCCAATGTTTTTCCATCATAGCCGGTGCTGAGCCATGTTGTATCCAATGTTTTAGCAGCATAGCCAGTGCTGAGCCATTTTGTACTCAATGTTTTTCCAGCATTGCCAGTGCTCAGCCATTTTGTACCCAATGTTTTTCCAGCATAGCCAGTGCTCAGCGATTTTGTACCCAATGTTTTTGCAGCATAGCTGGTGCTCAGCCGTCTTGTATCCAATGTTTTTCCAGCATAGCCGGTGCTCAGCCATCTTGTATCCAATGTTTTACCAGCATAGCCAGTGTTTAGCCATTTTGTACCCAATGTTCTTCCAGCATAGCCGGTGCTCAGCCATTTTGTACCCAATGTTTTTCCAGCATAGCCGGTGCTCAGCCATTTTGTATCCAATGTTTTTCCAGCATAGCCAGTGCTCAGCGATTTTGTACCCAATGTTTTTGCAGCATAGCTGGTGCTCAGCCGTCTTGTATCCAATGTTTTTCCAGCATAGCCGGTGCTCAGCCATCTTGTATCCAATGTTTTACCAGCATAGCCAGTGTTTAGCCATTTTGTACCCAATGTTCTTCCAGCATAGCCGGTGCTCAGCCATTTTGTACCCAATGTTTTTCCAGCATAGCCGGTGCTCAGCCATTTTGTATCCAATGTTTTTCCAGCATAGCCGGTGCTCAGCCATTTTGTATCCAATGTTTTTCCAGCATAGCCAGTGCTCAGCCATATTGTTTCTTGTGTGCGGGCTTACTGCCTATACTATTAGCTAAACGGCCATGCTATAGAATGCTTCCAAACGCACATTTTTTCTAGACGTGACGAGTGCATGTAGTCTCAACACTTGTGCTCTGCTTGCGATTGTGTTTACCGCGAGTCTTCATTGCCCCGGAATATGGAGTGCCGTGCCAAGATATGCCTAATAAGTGCTGCGTGCCCAATTGCCGGAGCAATTACATGTACAAATCGGGGCAGAAAAATAATGTCTTCAAGTTTCTGCAATATGAAGAAGCCCAGAGTGCCTGGATTAGGGCACTACCACGTGCAGACTTCATTGTATTAGCGCACTCAAGGGTAAGATGTTCAGAACTTCTTTAAATAGTTACTTTTGAAAAATACGGAAAGGTTAATTGCTCAATTACAGCAAGTGCCTTTACACAAAGTGACGATTCCTCAGAGTTCGACGCCTGCGAGGATAGACATAAATATGAATTTGTGTTAAGGCACCTTTTGTGGTGTAGCACGAATATTTTATTGAACTACTGCTGCAAGATGAATGACAAAATATTGGATGCCAATGCTAAGGCAAGGAAAAGAAAAGCTGAAATTCTGCGCAATTAGGCAGCTGTTTCCGTGTAAATAGCTGCACAAATGTTTTATATCCCATTTGTAAACTCATTTGAGTTGTAAATTTGTGGACTGCGGTAATTAGTGCATCGAAGGCGAAATTACTCGTTTGACCATAATCTAGATTGGAATAAATACATGTGTCCCCAATAAAATTGTTCATACGCAATTGTGAAGCTAATCGAGTGCTTTACATTCATCATTGCCGTGCCATAAAAACCATAAGTACAAAATACCGAAGGAGTGGTTTTTATGGATTCAAATTATTTGAAGTAATAGGTATGAAGTATGGGGTATAATAAATAATAATAATAATTCACAACAAACGTACATTACAAAGACGACAAAGCGCGACGCTATAAAAGCTCCTGGCATCAATACCTGCACAAGCTTTACATAGCTGCTTTGTTTCTGTGCCTCTAAATAAATGCTTTGTAAGGTGTCTGCTGTTCATTCCGCAGTTCAGACTGAAGAAAAAATGTGGAGTGGTCAATGGAAGCATACTGCTGCTAGGTGAACAAGCCGCGATCCCTTCATTCAACCCGCATCCCCAATTGCGCCACTGGCCTCTTCTCCGTGACGTCACTCGCCGAGCGCTCAGGCCTTCTAGTCTAGGAGGTGTTGGCTGGGTTGGGACGGGCCAGGGCTCCGAGGGCAAGGGTGGGTAGGGAGAGGGCAGCAGTGGTCAAGCAATGATCCCTGTCCCGAGGGCAGGGATCATTGGGCTCCCCTGCTGCAAACGTTTGGGCGAAACGCCTCTTCCTACCGCCACCCCTGTCCACAGACCCCGGCAACCACTTCTTTAAGAAACTCTGGGCCTCCACGACGTCGACGTGGCCCTTCTCGCAGACAACATCTGCACACAAACATAAAGACCACAAATAGTACATAGAACATACAGTGTGCTTGAGACGTTCAAAATCCTTCATCCTAAGTAACTTCACTGCAAATATCATGTACCATAAAGATCACCCAGAATAGAGCAGGGCAGACGTATTAAACGAAAACCTTCATTATGAACTCAAGAGACTTAGTGATAAGTTGTTGAGTCTTTAGCGCACACTTCATGCGAGAGAATGAGCAACTGCAGCGAACCTTATTGAATTGAGGTTCACAGCATGTTCTGCGACAAAATGCAGGAGCTATGCAAAGTAAAGCTGCAGACCATCAAATGCTGCTAGCACCTTCCTCGCCATCAAAATTCTTGATCCATTTACAGGATATTCATCCCTGTTGCCTTTGTTGGCATTCCTGCTTTTCCACCCTAACATAGCATTGATGTCATCAGTGATCATTATACCATGTTTTTACCAACCGAGACATATTCATCAACCGTCTCGCCCGCTGATGTATTACAACCGAGCGTACTAGTTCAGCAATCGATCGGCATGCTTGTCAAGCAATTCACCTACGGTGCCATTGGCACTAGCACCAGAGCACATCTTGGTTACATCTGCGATGGCCGTGGTGGATGCGCTATGTGGATTTCATAGTAAATAATGAAATCAGCTGACAGGGACGCCTAAATTCGTTCACTGTAGAGGTTCACAATTCATATGAAACATAGGATTTTGGCCAGGATATAATCTTTTGTTATGCAAGTCATTCAATGAAAAGTTCGGCTGTATCCAGAAGACTTCAACAATGCAAGAAGATGGCCAAGGAAACCTTACCTGTGACTATACGGCAAAGCTTCAAGTTAATGAAGGCTCGTTTGCCTTTTCTGCCATGAAGGCTGTAAAGCACTTGCACCGGATGTGCCATTACAGCCTTCATGGCATTCGATGCCACCTCACGCAGAGACGTCCCTCCTATCTGTAGGAGGTGCTCGCGCTGGAAAAAAAAATGTCAGAAATGTGGAAATGAGCACTTATGCGGCAGTGTCTTCATGTTGAAAAAAGCCCAATACTGCTAGAATATAATTTTTAGCCGAGTGCAAAGCAAGACATTTTTGCTACAAGAGGGTTGCGAGGCAGTGCTCTTTAATTGTAAATGTGCTCCACAACACCTGTGTTACTGGAAGACAAACACGAAGCGTATCAGATCTGTCGGTCCAGTACATTTCATGTTTGCATTTGATCATCCTTAGTACTGTAACCATGTTTCATAGTAACTACCTTGCCAAGCTTTCACCATCATTAAAATTACTGTAAGCGCACCAATTCTATTCGCATGCAAAGTTGTAGTGCATAATTAGGAGATGCAACATCAGTGTTCAGGAAAGACAAATACACACACATTTATGGCACAAAACAGCTACTGACATACCAACATGATATTTCCAGATTTTCATATTTTTGTTAAATGGACTGACAATCTATTTTTAGGGACTTAATTTCTTTAAACTGCAACGAAACGCTCACTCTCAGCAATGTTACTGTGGATATTTTGTATAGAATATTTCTATTTGAGCAGCCTCTAAAAAAGAAGAGTCCCTCCTCTAGCAACACAACACCGAGAAGCGAGAGCAATGCAGATAGCCCACTTTGCAAATTATGAAAGCAGCCCATCATTCTACTTTCACAGGAGTGAGCGCAACTGTGATCAACCATCTACATTTTGACCTTGTCAACCACTTTGGAAAATAAAAAGCTGGTAGAGTAAGTTAGCATTGCCAAACCTTACACCTGCGTCATGGCTGGCTGGCTCCCGTTGTCGTTATTTTGTTGATAGACTTGCCAAGCCAACTACCGCGTTTACTCGCATAATGACTGCACTTTCTTCTCAAAAAAGGTGTAGCAAATTCAGGGGTGCAATCATTACGCGGGTTAAATTTCTCGGGAAAATAATTTTGCTGCGGGATTACAACAGGTCAACAAGCAGGCGGCTGCCGCTGTAACAGTGTGGGACACCAAAACAAATATGGCGGCCGGCGGAGCAAGCCGAACGCACCGAATGAGATTTTTGTTCTTCTTGCGAGTCTATTACGTGCATTGAAACAGTTTCTGCTCTATCAGTAATGAATAGCATCGTTAATATCTGCAAGTTTGCGACAATAACATAGCCATGTTTACTTTGAGGGCACAGAAACAGATGGGTGCGCGTAGCCGTCAGTGATATAGAAACACATGGCAGGCATGCAGCGGAAACTTCTGCATTTGTCTTCACTATCCTAATACGGCATGTTTCCGTTAAGGGTAGGCGAATATCTTAGCTATATTACAAGCGTCGGCGTGTGAATAGGGTACACTTCTAATGTATTAGTGTAATCATGGCCACTATAGTTGCCGCTCGAGACTAGTTGCGGTTGCCTGCCCACGAGTAAACGAGAAGAATCGAAAGGGGCCTTTTTTGTTGTTGGTAAACCAGAATGAAGTCTACAAATAATAAAGCCAAGGCAAATTTGGTTGTAGCTTTTCTTTTCATGGAAGTGCGGAAAGTGATGAAAGGAATGGTATGGGGCATCTGCTTAAGGATGTTTGGTGTGTGCAGACCGCTTGGTATGTCTTCAAGAGTCGTTTGCATAGCATTTGACAGCATTCGACAGATGGTAAGCACGATCATCATTAGCTAGACAAAACAATCTAATTTTGACGACAAAATTCAGATGTGCGATCATTACGCGAGCGCGATCATTATGCGAGTAAATACGGTAACTCATCGAAAATAAAGGCAGCGCCACTTTTATACTCACGACTAACAAAGGCTTGTCTGCACATTCTAAATGAAAGAAATAACAGAAAAAGTGGACTGTACTTCAGTACTAATAAACATATTATGAACCATGTACACTAATGGAAAGTCACGCGATAGTTCTCCGATTCATGGTAGATAAGGAACAGCGCACTGAAAACGAAGGCAGACATAAACACATCACAAACTGGAAAATTCAAGTGGAAAATTAATTGAACAAATAGGTTAATACACACTTGAATTGGACATGTGCCTGCAAGGCAGTGAACAATTCGTGACGTGCATTAGGGGTTAGCTTACATGATACCAAACAATAATGAATTAACAAAAATCAAAACCAGCGTGCTGCTCTGCTATCAACGATTTGCTTGGTCTAAAAAGAAACTTTTTTTTTTCTTTTCACCAAAGGAAAAGGAAGAAGGTAGCCATTATGCCACACTTCCACCAGCTTTTGCAAAGGTTGAAAAAGGTGGGATCTTGGCATGGCCTAGATATGTGGTCTTTTATAGGCAAAAAAAAAAAGTGGGTAGTGTCTGCGCAGTGTAAGAAAACATGTGAAAATAGGTGCAAATGCAAAAGATGTCTGCCCTGTTAGGCAAACTGATATGTTTATGCCCTGCACCATTGCAATCATGTACAGCATCCCCCTCAGGTGTGGCCAAGTGTACGTCGGACAATTAGTGCAGTGTGTAAACGTGCCCATGAGGGAGCACCAAAATGGATTGAAAGGCACTGTTTGCTCCTCGCACTTGGCAATGCATTGCCGTGACTATGGGTGCACTGCAGAATTCACCATGACCTAGATTCTTTTTCGCCACCCAGACCAATTGACATGTCAAATTTGTGAGGCTTATAGAATACAGAAAGCAGGACCAGAATGCATTAGCCAGCCTTCAATAGCACTCCAACAAAAAGCAATTTCCGCTGTAGACCACGCAAATTGTTGATAGCCAAGCAGCAAACTGGCTTTTTGTTAATTCATTATTGTTTAGTGTCACCTAATCTAACCACAAATGCATGTCATGAATTGTTCAGTGCCTTGCAGGTGAATATTGTCACGTGGTGGTGACGTTGAATAACACAGTAGCAATACTGTGAACTTTTATTGGGCGAACCTGTGCCCACAAAACAGCCTACACTTATAGCACAACGATAGCGGCCAACACGCTCGGCGATCGTCGAAAATCTGATCAGCGGGTCAAGCGCGTCGGTTTTTATACAACAGTCGTCGAATGTTCCAGACTAATCGTTCGGACCCGCGTGCCTTCCACAAAGTTCTACACCATTCGCGTCACGCGATGAAATCAGATAACACAAGGTTCGGCGACAACAGACAGCCGGGTAGAAGCATCGATAACTTTCCAGAAACGTCGGATACATGCAGGCGCGTCCCTCGCTGTGCGATTACAGTTGTTAAGCGGCGAAACGTGGTCGGCCGATAAAGATAAGCACACGTGTCAATACCCCCCTCTTAAAAAGCATCGACCCGATGCTGCAAACAAACGAGGTTAATAAACAAAAGCACTCGTAGCAAAGAAAAGACCAAAAATAACGAAGTTCGTCAGCGTCCGTAAAAGGGTTTAAGGCGCACCTACGCGAGGAAGACGGACATTTGGCGAGCCCCCGACCACCGTCCGCTCTGCTATCACTGCGGAGAAGCCGGCCATGTGTATCGCCGGTGCCCATACCGGGAGATGGGACTGCGAGGTTTCGCCGTCAATGCTCCGCGCCCGCAGCGAGGTGAACGCCCTCGCGATATCGCCGACTACCTCGCCGCTACTCAGTGGAGCTTTCGACGACCGTCGCGTCCGCCATCACCAGGCCGCTACCTGTCGCCGCAGCGCCGACCATACACTGGCCCAGCCCGGGGCCGGTCAGCGAGCCCGTATCCGGAAAACTAAAAGCAGCAACCGATGGAGGTGCGGTTGCTGTTCGTCGAACTGACGAAGATCCTCCGCCGCCGACGAAGACGACGAAGAAACCATCTCGAAGACCTAATGACGACACGCCGCCGTCCCGACGAAGTCAGGAAGCCAAGACTACACCGACGAAAGACGACTTGACGACGCGACGTTCCAGCTTCAGTTCAACACGACGCAGCCGTGATCCGACGCCGAGACCTAACTGTAACGCAAGACAAAGAAACACGGACCTCGACGTGCTTCTCGACGGCCACGCAGTCACCGCCTTAGTAGACAACAGACAGCCGGGTAGAAGCATCGATAACTTTCCAGAAACGTCGGATACATGCAGGCGCGTCCCTCGCTGTGCGATTACAGTTGTTAAGCGGCGAAACGTGGTCGGCCGATAAAGATAAGCACACGTGTCAATATGCAGTTCAAGTGTATATTAACTCGTTCATTCAATAAATATTCCAGTTGAAAGTGAAGTTGTGGTGTGTCTACGTTTCCTTTCATCTTCTGTTTTCAGTGCGCTGTTCCTCATTTATCATAAATGAATACTAACACGACCCGAGTTTTCCATCCTCTTCAGGGCTGTTATGAATATGTTCTTGCTGCATGAGGAGTCAAAGGTCATTTTCCACGACTTTTTGCAAAGGACGAAGAATATAAATACATGTTTAATGAGAAAAAGATGGCTCGTTTTACCCAGTAGGATAGGAAATATTTTCATAAGTGTGGTTTTCTCAATTCATGTTCTGAGCAGTTGTCTATCCCTTTAAGTAAAAGTGCGGGACTCTAAAACCCCAGAATTATACTGGCAAACTCCAGAGCGCGCTAAATAATTTATTACAATAGATGTTCTACAGCCAGGTTTGGCTCAGCTTTCTCCCCCATCACATCATGGCAGAGAAGGTAGGTTTGGAAGGTTTGACACTTGCTTTGACTTGCTTGTCGAAAGGGTTAGACGTCTCGGCTTCTACACAGAAGCCAGAACATCTAACCCCTTCAACATTATTTTGGTCAACGTTACATATATTACAGGTCTAACATGATCAGGAAGGAGCATGGTGAAAAACAACAGATGGCAACCAAGGTGAAAAAATACTTAGAACAATGTTTTCACCCCTTTGTGGGAGCCTTGTTCACTATCGTTGGCATTTGTTTTCACCATGAATGTTCATATGCAATGGTTCGAGCTGTTTGCAAGTTGACTGACTTTCCCACCTAACCTTTGGCATTCAGGCACGGAAAATAAGCCCATAATAAATACTCAAACATAATGTAGCATAGAAGCAGATAAAACAAGGTGCTGAAAAATGCAAGTAGCGGAATAAAAAGTAACAGTGGCTGCAGTGTAAGTGTTTACATCCCTAAAGTAATTGCTAGTGTTTTGGAAAATGCTTTGAATCACTGCATGAAACTACATAGTTGAGGAGTTTGTTTCATGGACTTGTAGCAGAAGAAAGAAATGTGATAGTGCTGCTTAGTATGCAAGCAATGGGGCAATTCAACAGCCTATACAGTAGACTCTGCAAATGCTGTTTTGATCACATATCCAATTGTAATGCAATTTTCAAAAAAATTTTTTTTTCAGGAAACTGCACATTAAAATGACTTCAATACAGTTACCGCCCCTCTTTTTCTGTACCGTGTCCCACTTGTTTGTACTGATATTTATTATTCACAATGGATCAACTAGTCCAACAAAAATAATTTATTCACAAGTGTTCTGCATTGCGTCCTTTTACAGAAAGCTGGCACAGTGTGCCCTTTGTGTCAGCAATGCTTTTTATCATCTCAACAACCTATTCTTTAGTCATAAATGTATCTCTACAGAGAGAGCAAGCCACTAAGGTAGCTTAGTGGCTATAGCGTTCGTGAGCTTAAGCTCACACATTTGATCCTGGCAGCCACTGGCACACTGCTATAATAGTGTACACTTACATTTAGATGGATGCTAAAGAATGTAGGCGCAGTCCAGATATGCCATTAGAAGCTATACAGCAGGGAAAAAGAATTATTTCTATAAAATCTTCAGTGTGTGCGACGCTTAATAAGTAGTTAACGTAGAACCCACAGCATGGTTCATGAAACAGCACAGAACATCTACGTGTTACATAGCCTTACAATTAAAAATAAATGGGCAGTACAAACCAAGGTGGCAGCCACAGCCTCGTCGCCTACCGCTGCCTCGGCTGCCTCTAGTTCCTCCAAGCTGTTGGCAGGCAGCCGAGGAAGACTGACAGGCACCGTACGCTAGGCAGGTTGAGGCATGGTACGGGTCCTGTCAAGAGACTCAATTTCATGTAGCCTCTCAGACATGACCCGTACCTCGTGCCTCAGCTGCTGCAGCTCATGATGTAGCTCTCTGCTTTGCTGCCTCACCTCTAGCTGCACCCGCAGCATCACCGCTGAAACACAAGAAGATTTATTTCATAGCAGAAGGAATGCATTTGTGGCGCATTAGATTGGTTGTTCCAGAGCACTCTGGTAAATGTAAAAGTACCAGGATTCGTACAGGTCTCGGCGACAAAAGTTCAATGGTATTCAAAGACTTTCAAGGCCTAGCCAAAGCCTTTTCAGGTTGCAGAACAGCATCACATGTGCCACTTTTTACTATAACACTTCCAAAACACTTTAGGTAGCTTTACTGCACCATAAATACAAAAAGTTATATTCAAAATGTCCAGCCTTGATCACTCGCAAGTTCCTTACTTCTAGCTTCTAACGAGGCGTGATAAAAGCACCATAAACATGGGATGGGAGCCAACACCAAGTGCCGGTGTCTTGCTCTTGCCCAGTGTGGGGTTTTCCAGTTCTATGCAAGTCATACGAAACGAAATGCTCGAGCACTCGCGGCGGTGTCAGCTTTTTATGCTATTGTTTTTAACGTGGGAAGTTTGCCAGGTCCACATTGATTCACCATAGAAAGCGAGTCGCATAATCGATTTTAGATTGTATCACTCATGAAATTCAAAGGCTTTTCAAGGGCCTTGAAAACACATTTCAATTTCAAAGGCTTCAAGGACCTGTGCAAATGCTAAACTGTAGGTGTGAATCTGTTTAAAGATGTCATAAAAATAAGTAGGACCAGTAAGAATAAGGCTTTGTTCTTGCTTTTCATGAGAACAGTGAAGTAGTTGCTATTTTCTACAAGTTACATTATCAAAGTGCTGTGAAAGAACGAGTTCTATGTGCTTGACCTACATTCAAAAATTCCATTGTTATAAACTGAAGGTATGAAGGAAGAAAATTTATATATAAAGTAGTAAAGCAACAGAGCAAAGTACTGAGACAGCTGGTGAACTAAAGCACAAGTAAACATACTAACAAGATGCATACACAAGACTAAGCGTGCAGCTGCATGCATCATAGTATGCCGAGTTAAACTGCTACGTGTTTAGATGTGCCAGGTTGTTTCTTTTTTATGCTAAAATTTCTTGCCTGTTGCATAAAGTAACGACATCTCAAAGGCCGTGAACCACATTTTATTGCATTCAAAAAATGCGTTTGAAGTTAAAATAAACTATTTCAGAAATACTTTGCCGTAAGAAGTACAATACATTCAGCAGAAGCAATCAAAGATCGCCCTGATCCCCTCCGCGGGGCTCCTGGTCCTTCAATGCCTTTGCACTGCGAAAGCTACGGCAGAGCGGGGCATACCTACAACCCTCCACGTATGAAATGTCACCATGGTGGGCAGCTTAAGTTTGAATTTGCGTGCTCACGAAGATACCACTACTTCCGATTTTGGCACCTACAATGCACCAAAACTCTGAGGCTGTTCCTAAACTTACAGTGGAGTACAGTGTCGCATACCTTTGCTCTCCTAGTCTACCAGATAGCTACACGCAGCTTTGACACACAAAGCAACAAGCCACATTTTTGTCACACTTATTATGGCAATGGTACAATTTCTGACAAGTGAACGAAACATTGTATTTATGTTCACTCATAAAGAGCTCCGGTCATGATCGTGGCACACCTCAAAGATATGCAACTTCGGAAGCAGACGACCTGTTCCAGTAGGATATTTGCATTTAGGCAGGCATTTGTGAAATGTGCGGGCATTTGCGCCTTGAATATCTCGCTGCCTAGGCACTAAGGAGAAGTTTCTTTGCTTGTGTTGTATGCATCTGTCCCTGGGCGTGCCTGCATTATCGAGTGGGGTCAAGTTTACGCCCGGATGCTGGCGCGGTGAAGCAGGTGACGCAGTGGGTACCGATGCCCAATTTGAAGATCACTGTGCCGGACAACTCTCTTGTGCTTGCAGTGCTCATGCTGAGTCAGTCGTGCTGGATGATATCTTCCTCGCGTCAGCCTTCAATATAACATCACCGATTTTCCCAGGGGAGAAGTAGGGACCAAGTAGTAGAGGCCAGGCCGCATATAATGCGGCCCGGCCACATAAAATTTAGAAGGCACAGTGCCTAATCCTCACGGCATGACATCAAAGCGTCGCCTGTGGTGTTTCAGGCAATAGCGTCCATCCGCAGTTGCTAAGGTGCCGTGTGCTTATTTCACTCAAAGAGGATCATTCAAAAATGCTGCTGAAATGTCACGGAGAGCAGCATATGAAAAGCCTGCAAGAGCAAAGATAGTGCTCCAGGAGAGCATGCCTAGCCTCTACTACAGCCCCTACTGCTTCCCAAGAAAAATCAGTGTTTTGTTTTTGTTTTTTAGCATAGAACACCGCAAGGCGCCAAAAAGGTATAATCTAGCATGACTGACTTGGCACCAACGCTGCATTCGCGAGAAAAGTGTCTGATGTACCTTTAGACAGTGATCACCAAATAGGGCATCCGTTCCCACTGCATACCTGCTTTACAATGCTGGCAGCCAGTGTCGGAGCTTAACCTCAACCCCACTCCACAATGCCGGCACACCTAGGGACAAATGCGTACAAGGCGAGCATAGAAACTTCTCTGTAGTACCTAAGCAAAGTCACATATTCAAGGAGCAAAAGTTCCAAGATTTTCTCTCTTGCTCCTGCTCTTACTCGCAGCTGCACAGAAACGTCAGGTGCCTCAGGAAATGCCACACCCTGCTGTGGTTACTAGCGATTGTAAAGCCACTGCCCGGAAACCACTCAGAGCACCTCAGCGAGGCACAATGAGCTCAGCGAGCAGGCTTATCGCAGTGAGTGCGGTATCAATGTTCCACAGCAGATACAGCTACATGCAACTGTATTGCTTTTGCTCTGGCGCACGACCGGACTGGAGTGTGCGCTTATGCTCAATTCTGGCCATGCTAAGTGGTCTGGATCGGCTTTGAATTGCACCAACTTGTCCTACGGATATAGTAGCCACATCCAAATGCTGCATTTAGAGGCACTATCAATTCATCTATACAGGAGCAGCCAGGAGTGAGAGTGAGCTAGCAAGTGAACATGTGGTCTCACCTTAAGTCGAGTGTGGTTCAAGGCTAGTCAAATGTTCTCGAAATGAATAGAAATTAGCGAGACCTGACGGATACAATACCAATAAACTGTGGCTAGACAATACTTGGGCTTCTTCTAGAAGTAATCACATTTTATAAAAATTCTAAATGCAGATTTTCCTTAACCACACCACAGGCTTAGTGAAAAACACCTTCTGCAGATAGCACACGCTACTGTACCTCAGCCGAATTTCGCACTTGTGTCCAGCACGTACAGCTCAGAAGTGGAGTGCGGAGTCATCTTTTTCTCAAACCTTCTTTTCAACAGAGGCCTTCTCCTCAACCTCTTGGGGCGGCTGGCAACTGCCCCTTGACGTCAATGCGCACATTCCCAGACAGCGCTGCCATTGGCCCATAGCCAACACCAATTAAAAATATTGTGCACTTCTTCCTGGCTGTTACTGGGTATATTTATAGACACAGTTTACTAAACAGGCTCAAATAAGTGAAAATCTGCACTTCCAGGAGAAGCCAACTATTGTCTGCTGATGCTCAGCTGCACCCACCCACATAGAAATGAAATTTTGGCCACTGCTTATCAGTGTTGTAGCAGTAGGGCCTAGCTAATTTAGATCAGTTTTGAACACTAAACTAGCCTCGAACCACACATAATTCGAACACAGCCTTGAACCGCACATACACAAGCCACACTTCGCATGGAATGGCAGTTAGCATCTACATTGGACACACACCACTGCACACCTAGGCTGGGCTAACATTGCTTCCAGCCAGTCCTGGCTAGACACCTTCACAGATATCGCTTCGTAATGAACTTTTGCTAAAGTTTTTAAATGCACAGTTTGGATTTGTGTACTATCACTGCAGCACAGCAAGTCCGTGCCACATAGCATGGTCAGACTGGAGCGCAAGAGTGAATGTGCAATCCAATCCTGCCATGCATATAGCAAGTGAACTACACTTGCATGTGGTTGTGTCTGTTGCCTAGTGTACAAACTGTGAGAAAACTCTCCCTGCTAGCTACATGTAGCACCATGCAACTTTTTCTGTTCCCCATATGCAAACTGGTGCTCAGGAGCTTCGGGGACAGGACTATAATTCAAAAGGAAAGGACATTGCCGCTGGAGGGCTTAGAGGGCTTTCAGCAATAGGAAGAGAGGTGGAACCAAGCTATTGTGTCTAATGGGGAGTACTTTGAAGGTTAGCGAAATTATTTCGTTAAAACATACGTCATCATTTTTGCTTAAGCATCAAAGGGTTGGAAAACATCTGCCTGTAGAAACTTTGCACCATACCTATGGCACTTATTTAAGATAGCCATTGAACACATTGTGCTCTTCTTAAAATACGATGCAGCAGAGACATTTCTAATAACATCGCGATTTCAAAGCCTAAAGCTTTCTGCTGCAGAAAGATCTATAGATAACATTTGTTCAATAATATCTGAATTGACCCCCTCCTTCGCTCCTACCCCTCCCCTGATGGATCCACTTCCTGGGGGCAGCAACTTTTTATGGTAAATGTTTTAACAACAACATTTGTGTCATACCTTAAGGTGCGAAGAATGGATTGTCGGATAACAGCAACCTCGAAATTAATCAACTTTCACAGGCCATGTAAAGATGTAAGGAGACTCACGCATCATCTCCTCAGGGCCTCCGTATGCAACTGGCTCCAGGGATGTGCCTGTGATGCTCTCATGAGCTGGTGCAGCTAGGGAAGAGGAGCAACAATCCACAATTAGTGCCAGAATAACAGAGCAACAAACTGCTATTTTTCATAGACCATTATATAAACAAGAAGACCCCAGCCCATGATTCGCTGCAAGAAACCTTGTGGGCACACATTTCCTTCATTTCTATATTGCCTAAATATTGTACAATTACAGACATTCTGCTTAGTTCTGGCATAATGTGTGCATAGCGTAGCAGCCCTTGCATCCGTAGTGTAGTAATCATTGTAACCAGCTTGAAATATACCAATAGAAGTGCTATTTCCATCCTTAAAAATCTTGCGTAAGAATCGAAGTGACCGAGTGCAGACAGGAAACGCCATGCACACATAGGAAAGAGGGCATACACAGTGGTGCTTTCATGAAGTTCTTGATTTGATGTGTTCAAATTTTCCACGAAATGGAACATTGAGAACGCCAACTGCCCTAGATATAGCCTTGCACACAATATGGTGCAATATCAAAATAAAGTTGCTTGATAACTTCCGAGTTTCGTATAGCGATCTGGTGGAGTTACAAAAACGGGACTCAAGGTAGGCCATCATCAGCACAATGTACAATAAAGCCGAAAAGGCATACAAAGAAGTTTGTTTTGGGGGACGCTGTTTTTAAATGCACTATTAAAATCACTTTTCAAACTTGCCTGTGACAAACGATGAGAGCTTAGCATGCAATGGGCCATTTTATAGATTATAGGAATTTCTTAAAATTTCTCCAAACTTCTTGCGAACATTTAAAGGTTGCCTTCCTGGAAGAGCTCTAGGCATTTGTAAGCACATAGCCCGTTTGATAGCTACATTTAAAGGGGCCCAGGAGAACCATTTTTCGAGGTCTGAGAAACAAATTCTGCCGATGAGTGCAGCATCTTTCAAGGAACACAACTCAAGAATTTTTTTAAAAAGGCCTCGTATAAGCAACGGAATTAGGAGCATAATATATACGTTCCTTATTACCCCTCAATTCAATGGTTCTCTCCAGCAGGGGCAGTGCCAGTAACAATGACAGGTCTATCACACACCTTTACTTTTCCAAAGCAAATTTATGGTAACTTTTTAAAATGGGCCTCAGACAAAACATTTGAGTGATAAAGGAGTGGTGATGCATTAACAATTGTCGGTTTTGACTTCCTAATAATCTCTAATGAACCTGGCAGGGTGTGAACACAAGTAATTCATCAAAAAAATTTCCCAATGACCATTCGCTATGGGCTGGTACTATATATGTGAACTGGAAGCTGGCCACCACTTAAAAAAAATGGAGAGCAGAAGCCTACTGGAAAGTTGACGGTACGGACTGCTTGTTAGCTCCATCTGCTACATGCAGAATGTTTGCTTGGCAAGATCAATAGGTGGTTCAGTGCTGCTTTAGAGCATTAAAATAGCAAGAGAGTTTCAGTGTCATCTGCTTTTATATTTGTCGCTCAGATAAGCAAAAACAAATGCCGACATGTGCATATTGGTCTGCACAGCAACACAGTGACAAGCTTTGCAGCCACAGGCAAAATGAAGGTGCTACTACAGCAAACTTCCATAAAGTCAACTCCAGTGTATTAGATCTCAACCAAAGGTTGTGGCTGAAGCCCATACACTTCCACGGGACGAAGTTTTTTGTTATTCAGATCCTAAAATTCAACTTTGTCAGGGAAATCATACTTGGCTGGTCATCACACACACGTGTTAGACCCTAATGGTGGCTGCAGTTTTAAGAACCCTAATAAAAGACCAGAGTTGTTCAATTAAACACATTGCATAGTTATTTTATAAAAAGCTTACAGGGCGGTGCAGGCAGGTCCAGTCGAGGCGAAGCTGGATCGTCGTCGTCATCAGCATGGCAAGCATCATTGCCTGAAGATTTATGCATGTACATTTATTTTTGAGGCACTATACAGGGTGTTTCACATAACCTCAGCCAAACTTTGAAAATATGCGGAACTTTGAAATATGCCATCGCTAGGAGCTGCTCAGATTATTTTTGCATTCTGCTAAAACACATAGTCTTAACTTTCCAATATTATAACTAAATGAAAAGTGTCAAGGAGGAAATTGTAGAGCAACATGAGAAACTCCCGATACAGCTTTCTGTTGCTCAGTACATGCTACATAAATGTGTTTTTCCGAGAGTGAAACAAGCCCGCTAATACATGCGAAATTGCCACACGACTGGCTGCTCAAGGCACTTTGCGTGTATTCACAGGCTTCATTCATACTTGGAAAAACAATTTTATGTAGCACGTATTGAGCAACAGGAAGCAGTATCGGGAATTTTTCATGTTCTACAATGTTGTCATTGGCACTTTTCATCTACTTTGAGAAGATGATTAATTACGACTAATGTATTTAGAGAGAATGTAAAAAAATATCAGTATCACCAAGTGACAGCAAAAACATTAGCTTGGTTTGGTCCAGCTACATAACATTTCCATATTTTTAAAGTTTGGCTCAAGTTACGTGGAACACTATACTAAATTAACAATTCAGAACTTTTCAAGGCAAAAGTAGTCGTGAAAGAAAAAGTGGGCTGCTTAAATAGGACGAAGCTAAAAAAGGAGGGGACAGAAAATCCATACAGCTTCCTTGAAGAAAAAGAAAGTACTGCAGTAAAAGAAAGATCATTTTGGTTCATGTACCCAACAATACACCACCATTTTTGGGACAATTATAGAGCTACCCAGGAGGCAAGCACATGGCAACACAACGTTAAATTAATCTGGAAGTTGCTGTACTGCATCCTGCTAACATTTATTGCATGCACTTTGACTTGCCAGCTCTGCCTGATGCCCCCCACATCTGCTAGCTTCCTGGTCAGCCCAGTCAGTAAAGCGACTGCTCTGTAACTGTAACCCTACCTAAATTTGCCTTCCCCTCTCCCATAAGCACAAGTATTAAAAAAAACAAGAAGAAAACAGAAGCAATTACCCGACTGCTCTGTGGTATCCACACCAGAGAGAGGCTCTGCCTTCTTCAACCTCCTTGAGGCCTTGTCATAAGTGCCTTTGAACGAAGAACAAATATTTCAAAACAGATTATAACAGGCACTAGAACAAGCAAGCTGCTAAGCTGTGCAGGCAACATTCTGCAACAGACAAATGTCATGAACAAGAAATTTGTGACCGCTGAAAATGCCCACAGCAAACTGCATAGACATTGTGCACAAGTTTGCACAGCTATGATGACATCAAAGTATCAGTGGTACAAATTAACATAACTCAAGAACTGAAGAAAGACATTAAAAGATTAGTTTGCCTTTTTTTTATTCGTTGCAAGTTTTCAGTTACACAGTGCCCACATCCAATGTTATGACACATCAGACTGTCATGCCCCTGAGAATATCCTAATAAAGAAAGCCAGTTATTTACAAGTCCCTTTCACAATGCAAAAATGCAAATTGCATTTGCTATAACTTAGAATGGAAACATTCAAATGGCAAAGAGGTGCGAGCCTGTAGGTGCACTGTTTATAAATTTAGATGTTTAACAAGCTATTGAAATTTCTAAGGTAGTTTTACACCTGAAAGCTATTGGTCAAAAAAGACAAGAGTGAGTGGACTGCACAAAAAGTGCGCTGTTAATATTCAAGTCATTGCTAATTATATGGCTACAGGCACTGCAAGCTAGGCAGGAGAAAATTGTTCATAAGAAGACACCACAAAGGCTTGTTTAATTTTCTGGACATGCAACAACGGCGCTTGCTAACAATAATTACGACTATTTTATTTATTGTATATTTATTATTTATATGACTTCATCATGCATAAACCTTACAAACAAATCTTAAGGGGGGCACGACAGAACTGTGTTTGTCCCAATCACCGTGGTCTTAAAGGGACACTAAAGAGAAAAATTATTTCTTCTGCATCAGTAAATTACTCATCAGCATACACAAAGAAAAGTAAGTACATGTTCTTCAGAGTCCAGTTGAACTAGTATTCATAACGCCCAACATCCAAGTAGCAAAGCTAAGCAACGAGACAATGTTTTATTTGTTCTAATTGTCAAGATGTCAATTTAGTAAATGCCATCAGAACAGGCTGTTTCCAGCAAGGAACGCATCATACGCTTATTCTTTCTAGCAATCAACGCCCCCGCCTCCCCCATAATATATGAAAAAGATAATGTGCATGCATTTGCAGGGCCATGAAACTGTCTTGAGTAAGCAAGCTGTCAATTTTCTCCCTTCTGTTGCTTCCATGCTCGGATATTTATTTATAACACAAATATTCTTTCCACAATGCACGAACAGCTCCCCGATATTATTAAATACCAATACAAAAGAAATCCACAACTCTGAGTGGTGAGCCTGCGACGAAGAGTTTACTGTTCTGCTGAGACTGTTGGATGGCACTGCAACCTTTTGAACATGGGTGCGCAGACACATGGTATGAACTGGGGAGGAAGAGTAAACTTGTGACATAGGCGCGGATGGTAATGTAAATGATAAAAAAGCACTGTGCGATATATTTTGCAACGACCAGCAAGAGACGGTAGAGTACAAACAGTATCGTTCTATATCATTTTAATTGCATGCGAGGAACTTTCCTGAAATGAATCCCATATTGATGCAGCACATTCAAGCTTTGATCTAATTAATTAGTTATATAAGAGATGCTTCAATGAAGAACGATATGGAAAAACTGCGACGAACATATCCAAGCAAACGGTTTCTCATTTACAATGTATGCTATGAGCACATCCCAAGTTAAGTTAGCGGTGATATGTGCGCCAAGATGTTTATACGAAGATGTATGTTCCTGTAATATGTTATTTAGAAGATAAACAGGCATTGTGTTGGGAGAAATAGACACACACAAATTTACACTTAGTAAGGTCTAATTCCAGTATGTCAAAAATTTAGAACTGTGTCACCTATTACAAGATCACTTAACTCTTATATTTAATCTCACATGTCCAAAATAATACCAAAAAATACTAAAGCAAGCAAAAGGCAGATTATGTTATCAATGTAGTCACTTACTGCACCTCGCCATGACAACAACGGGATATGTTCCCCAATCTTGTTGTGGCGCAACTTGGTTTTGTATCTTTCTCTTTACTTCTGACCCCTTGACACATTGGGGCCAGAAGCAAAGGTCTTCATTTTGAGCCAGCCACGATGTTGGCACGACTGCCAAGCTGTCATGTTCGTCAGGAAATTTCACCACCCTATATGGTTTCGGCATCCTGTATAGACAAAGCAGTTGAATAGGTGGCCAGAAGGTTGTACCGATTTCATTCACTCATAAAGCACTGTGCGAGTCAAAATACAGGCCAAGAATGCTGCTGCAATAACACTCGGGCTAGAACTTTTCAGTAAGAATTCAATGAGATGAAGAACCGAGGGGACCAATCTTTTGTTACAACTATATGAAGCCAACAGACAATAAAGGAAAGAAATGAAAAGAAAGGAAGAAAGCATAAAAGTAATTGTGAATTTTAATTTAAATGTAGAAATTATAAGGAAAAGGGAAACGAGCATGGACAAGAAGGCAACTGGACAATGTTGGAAACAAACCCACCAGCTCCCACATACACTGCTGTAACATTTGCGCTGTGGCAATTATCCTCCCATCCACTTATTTTGGTGTTTGCTCTTGTGTACAAAATCTGGCAATGGAGTTTTAGCCAGCACCATTTCAGGTCATGGCAGCAGACAAAGCATATGCTGTTTTAACCACAGGAACCATTTAGTAAAAGAAACTTAGGAGCAGGCACCTGGTAATGCAGATGTGGTTTCGACTGCCATCAGCAGCAAGTTGCCTTTTCATCAACATTAATTTCTCATTATACTTATTCATCTAAATTAAAACAAGGGCCATTTGTCTGTTGGCTTCATTATGTTCTGCGAGGAAACAGACCATGTAGGTATCAGTCATGGGAGCAATATTTGTAAAAGAGGTGCTTTGTAATCCCTCGCTGGAGAAATAGTGAATTGGCATCTCTATATATCAACCCATGAGTCCCTAGAGAAATCCCCTGTACTGCGGACCCCTTACCCCGAGCGAGTCCTCAAAGCAGACATAACACACTCCCAACTTCATATACATTGAATTTGTAATAAGTACCATCACAGCAGCAGAAAATTACTGGGCAACGATAGAATGCAAACCAGGCTTGCCTCGGGCTGGAAGATGGTGCAACACCTTATCCTGAACACAATAGGTAATTTGAATCGAAAGGCAGCTACACAAAATGCTGTTCTCAGAACAAAATAAACCTGTTAACTGACCCATCTCTGCATTTCTTTTATGAAAGAAAGACAGAATGCACCATTGTCTGCATAAGCAGATCCTTCTATTGAATTGTGACTTATTCAAGATCTGAAATGCTTTGTTATGCATGTTTACAAGCCATAGTATGACAGATAATCCTTGTCACTCTGACAAACAAGTGCAGCCAAGCTAGGTCTGCAACAGAATCCAATTTCTGAATTAGACTTTGGGAAAAAGTAAATTAAATTCAGAAGTCAGGCTCTAATTGCAGAACAATGGCCAGCACCTCATTTCAACACCCCAGACACTTGATGCAGAAATCTATTGTGCTAATGAGCTTTTGGTGGTGAAAGCTTTTGTTTTGCAGGAAAGCGAAGTTGCCAGTTTTGCAAAGTGTTCATCGTGTATTATCCACATTCCGCGAACTGGTCTTTCAAATGGATTTCCACTGTATGTCCTATACTTGTAATGAAATGTAACAGTGAATGCAACGAAAAGACATGTCGGGTTTGTAAAGGACGAAAATCGCCTGTGGGGAAGCGCGATTGTCCCGAAGAAGAAATTGGTGTGCAAGTTGGGTACAGAACCACTTCTACTGATGTAAGCCACCTTATAAACTTGCTGCGAAGCGGGTTGACACTACTGCAAATTATCTCGCAATTTCTGCCTAAGGATGCTGGCAAGACATCAGCACCTTATCTAGCGTGCCAGTGTTCGCATACAATTGCCACGAGTATAAGGAGCCATTCTACGCCTAGTCTCCGTGTAGAGTACGGGGCACGCTGGAATTTTGATAATTTTTTTTTTCTATGCAGTGAATCTGTTTTAGAGGTTTTGCTAAAGGGTCCATTCGATTCCACAAACCGACCGCTATTTTCAAGCGCCGTTTGATTAACATAATCGAACGATGGCATAAGGCCGGAGGTTTCTGTGCAAGCATGCGAAATCGGCCGTTTTATTAGGCACGTATCCTTTTGCACGACGTACATTCTCGTCTCCCATGAAGAATAAAGCTAGCGGAAGCTGGTGAACACGTTTGCTCTAAGTTGTGAACAACACGTGGCTGAAACACCTGTCTGAAGCGAAATGGTACATTCTGACCTCATTTTGTGGCACTAAACCATACCACTCGTACGGGACGGACAAGGATCACTAAAGAAGACTTTTAGATTATTTTTCAGCTGCATTATAGTTCGCATAGAATTCACGTGGCTTTTTTTTTTTACCACCGCCGCAGGAGCAGCGTCGGAATTTCTCGTGATACGACTCATTTATTTCCTGGCCGGCACGGTTGCGTGTGGACCCTGCTGCCCTAAAGGATGCCAGAGATGACATATGGCCGGGTGACACTCGCAGATCCCTGACAGACCTCATTCAAGGTCTGGTGTAGCTATTTTGCGCAAGTTGTGCATGAATTATACGCTTAGTGTCTTTTTGCGCTTCAAAAGAGCGCTCTACTCAATGCCATTCCGGAGTATAGCACATGTGCGCATGATCAGAGCTCATCTCGATATCACATTGTACGCGACCGATCACCTGGCCACACGTGCGCTCGCTGCATATTGGGCACGTGCCGTTAGCTACGCACATACTCGCACACGACGTTGACCCGTAGATGAGAATGCATATAAGGTACAATCCCGACAAGAAAAACCTCGTACGAAAAAAAATAAAAAGAAAAAGAAATGCGTACTCACATGCACGTTGGGAACAAGGAAGGCTACGGCAAGACTGGCGATGGCGCGACGATGTCCAATATAGAACGTATCCGGGACGATAGACGATAGGAGAGAGAAAACCGAGGAACCGACATTCTTTTATAGCCCCGAAATTTCTTGGCTTCACTATGCGCCACCTCTCGAATTGCCAGTGCAAAAGTACATTATTACTTCATGAATTACGGCTCGTCATACGCAATGCAAACAAGCGCACCGGAAAGTGTGTTCGAGTCGCGCGGGTCGCACCAGAATCAGAGAATGACAAAAACAAAAAAAGTGTAATAATCATTGTTTTAATCCGATCCACAATCCAGCTTTCCGTGGCGGCTTCGCTACGGTTCGTATGTGATGTAGGTGAATCGAACGCACCTAAGGTACGTTCGATTCACCTGCACCAGTTCGCAAAGTGCTGCATCTCGCCATTCGTAACAAAAGGTGCAGAAAAAGCGCAGAGCTGATTCGCAATTATTTTGCGCCCTCTCTACGCTCTCTATTGTCGGCGCCGGCTTCGTGCAGACCACAGCCTATTCTTACACCGTGGTGCAGACGTACAGGTGCGAAGCAGCGGCGTAGCAGACGACATGGTCCATATGCGCAAGCGCCGTTAAAAGCCCGCATACGTGCATCTGCCGTGTCTACACATGCGCGGGTGTATGAACGCCTCAGAAGCTGATCATACCAAAAGTTCAGGATCTTTCAAACTTGCGCACTCTGTACACATTAGTCGGACAGAACGCCTGCACCGCGTCTGCACCGCGTCTGCACCTTGTCATTCGTTTCGAGTGTCGCGCTGTGCCTGCACCGCAGAAATGGAGCTCCGAACTTCTCGCGAATCGATGTGAACTGGTTCACAGTGGTGCGGGCGAATCAAACGGACCTTTAACACGAACGGACGAAGCTCCGTTCGATTCTATTTGGCTCATGTGCTAGCTGCTCGGCTGTTCCTTGCTGTGACTGACTGACTGCCCCACTGCGCTGCTGCTGTGCACGCCTTCGCCTCGCTGTCGTTTTGCGTTTTTTGGCACGGGTTGCATCGTTGCGGCTTGGGCTTCTGACTCGTCTCTTTCGCACACCATGACTTCCAAGTGGAGAAAATGTAGAGTCGTAAGAAAGGAATACGACAATATATTGAATGAACTAGGACTCGCGCGGCTTGTTGCTGGGCCTTCATCGGGTTCCCTGTCCAACGACAGAGCTGCAAGCACTACCTTTACGGACAGTGCTCGCGTAGCGCCACTTTCGCCTCCGAAGCTGGGAAGCAGCAGGCAATCAGGAAGTTCAATTTCGAAGGACGACGGGGGTGAGCCTCCACTCAAACTGTTGAACGAGCAGTCGGGAAGCGAAGCCTTAGTCAACAGCGTCTGCGGACAAGGTGCACCTTTTGTTGAAGAATTCCAATCAGAAATTGTGGATATGTCTTCACGTGAGCACAGCGACTCTGATAGTAGCTCAAGTGACAAAGGTAGTCTCCAACGTAGCAAATCTTGGGATGAGTCTGATGACTTTGCTGCTTCAGACAGCTGCACGGGGCCAAATGAGAGAATAGCGCTCACTTGTAGCGCAGTGCTGTCTCGTGTATCTCCTGAACAAATGACAGCAAGTGAAGAGTTTGCTGTCATTGCTTCTAAACATAATATGACTCATGCATGCATTAACGATGTCCTCGATTTCTGCCGTCGAAGAGGCTTCTCTGACCTTCCAAAGGGTGCTAGGACAGTTTTGAGAACTGAGCGCAAAGCTCAGGTGGAGCAAAATGGGTCTTTTGTGCACTTTGGCCTTGCAGCAGGAATTCGTCAAGTGTTGCCGTCGGGGCAAGTAGTTCCAAGTGAACTGAAGCTACAGGGCAACATCGATGGAGTCCCTCTTTACAGAAGTAGCCAGCTTGCATTTTGGCCCATTTTGTGCCGCATTACAGATGTGGAGGCATCACCACCATTTGTTGTAAGTGTGTATTGTGGTGCAGGGAAGCCACCATCTCCGCAGTATTATCTAGATCCATTTGTGCGAGAGGTCTCGGAGCTTGCGTCTGAAGGGTTAAGCATAGGAGATGTTCGAGTACAGGTGAGCATTAAAGCCATGGTGTGCGATGCTCCAGCAAGGAGCTACGTGAAATGTATTGTTGGCCACACTGGCTATTATGCGTGTGAGCGATGCAACCAAAAAGGGCGGCACATTGAAAACAGGGTCACATTTCCCAAACTGCACGCACCAACACGAACGAATGCAACATTTCGATCTCAAGAGAACAAGCGCCACCATTCTGGTTTTTCACCATTCCTATCGCTTGATGTCGACATGATTGCATTTTTCCCATCTGAATACATGCACCTCGTTTGCCTGGGAGTCATGCGACGACTCTTAAAGAATTGGGTATGCCAAGGCCACAGTATTAGATTGAGCAGACTGTATCGTTGCCAACTAAATGAAAGCCTGCGAGAGGCATCCAAAGCATTTCCAACATATTTCCAGCGAAAGCCAAGGGATACAGAAGAACTTGATCATTGGAAGGCAACAGAGTTTCGGACATTCCTCCTTTATGTGGGGCCTGTTGTCCTAAAGCCTCTTCTGCCTCCAACACACTACAAACATTTTCTAATGTTTCATGTAGGTATCAGAATTTTAGCATCACCTCAGTACTACTGTGAATACAATGATTTCGCCAAAGATGTGCTGAGGTACTTTGTTCAAGAGTTTAGTGAGCTATACGGAAAAAAACAGCTTGTGTACAATGTGCACTCACTAATTCATCTTGCTGACCAGTGCCGGGACCATGGCCCATTGGATCAGTTTAGTGCATTCCCTTTTGAAAGCTATCTTGAACGAATGAAGAAGTTGCTGCGATCCTCCAACAAGCCACTTTCACAGCTAAGTAGGAGAATCTCCGAACTGAGGCACTCGTCCAAGAACCAAGTCGAGCAGAAACTGCAACATGTGAAGCCTGGAGACTGCTTCCTGATTGACAGTGCTCCTGTGGTTGTTCTGGAAATAATGGGAGACCACTTCAAGGGTGGGATTTTACCACATGCCAGGGACTTTTTCAAACTTCCACTCAAGTCGTCTCAGTTGAATATTTGGCGCTGCAACACATTAAGTAATAGAAGTAAGGTCTGGCCTCTTGATGACCTCCGGAATACTGCTCAGTGCCTGAGGCTTAACTACAAGCAAGGACATGTTGTTGTTCCTCTTTTGCACTTTCACTGAAGCTGTCAGTGGTTGATGGACTTGTATTAACCCAAACTGCCATAGTCAGTCATCTGACGGCCATATTGCTATGCCTCCAATGGCCACAATGTCTGTTCTGTATGAGGCCGACAGTTGGGCTAGTTGGAATTCAAAGACAAAGATATTTCCAAAGAAAAGTTATCCTTTTGTCTCTGCACCTCTTCTCATTTTTCTTATGTGTTGGAACGTGTCCTTGTTTGTTCTATTGTCATTGTCGCGAATTACCTATTCAAGCCATGTTCAAGCTATCTGCTTCAAGCATCTTGTCACTAATACAGTCATTAGCACTATTGTCCAGAGTGCTTGAATGGCATCCTTTGACCTGCACAGGTGGAATTTGGTGGTAACACTGGATTCGGGGTAGCTTACAACTGTGTATGGAGTGCTGCACTGATGGTACTTCCCTAATCTTTCTCCTCACAGGCCTTCGTGTCTTCCGCAGCTACAATTTCCTGAAGGCACTGCATTGCCACTGAGCAAAAGTAAAGATAACACATGGCAACTTTCATCAGCACACGCCAGGATGTGTGGTCTTGACTTTTGTTCCATGGCACCTTCACACGCTGCAGTTACCAAAGCCACAGTGGCCAGTAAAGTGACAAAGATAAAGGCAGCAGTGATCAGTGCAGCAGTGCAAGACCCAGTCCAATGACAGAGCTGCAAGCTCCCCCTTTGAGGACTACACTTGCATAGCACCACTTTTGCCTCAGAAGCCGGGAAGCAGCAGACGATCAGAAAGTCAATCATATCAGTGCAGCAGCGTGTTCTCAGATGTAAGGTATCTAGAGCCAGGTGTTATCGGTAAATGTCGCCCAAGCAGGCTTAAGCATGCCGTTCAAGCATTTAAGCATGCTGATAACTGTACAACCCGGACAAATTGCATTTCAAGGCTCCAAGGTTCAGCCCCAGCTTTCATTTTTGCTTCTGATGTGTTTTCACATCAGGCTCATACTGCCATGTTTCTTGAGAAGTCACCGCTCTCACTTGGACACATCACAACCTCCACGACTTGGGTTTTGATTCACCCAGCAGAGCATCTGAGCCATCCAGTTCTGCAACACAGAATCCAGCTGAGCCTGCACCTAACTTGCTGAAACTGTACTTGTGCTTAGGTACCTCCAGTTTCTACGTGTTGAAGTGCACTTCACCTGTGACAAGCTGCAGCATGGAACACTAAACGGCCCTTTTCAGGGCCACCCAAACTATTTGACTGGTGGGGACGTGGCAGCTCCTACTCTGCTCTCGATGACCCTCTAGAAAATTAGTATGTAGTTATGTATGTGTGTGTGCGAATAGAATATCATTTGCAATCTTGGGAAGTGCTTCTTGAAAAAATATATATACAGAACAGTCTTTCTTTTCTAGAATAAACAGAAGGAAAGAGCAAGAGAATCAACAAACCATCTCTTTAGTAATCACAGAAAATACTGCTATGGAATGAAAGGAAATTAAAAAAAAACATAACTAGGCAACGTGAAGTCAACACGAAACCAAAGGTTTCCAGATTTGGGTTATCATTACAGTAACAGAGCAAAATGACAATGTAATGCCATTTGAGACTTCATCTGCGCAAGTGTTGAGTGTCTTTTAAATGCTGTTGCAGTCAGGTTAAGCTTTCTAGTGCTAGGCACCCTGTTCTTGCACTCTCAAAACTTTGGGATGAACTTTTGCAACCAGCATGTTTTAAGTACAGCCGCCTTCTTTTAGAAAACAAACCACCATAAAATTCAGGAAGTTGCAAGCAAAGTAAGTGACAGAACAGAAGCTGGACTTACAAATGTTAGTTTATCTTCACAATGCCCAGCACATAATTTTTGATATGCAGAGTTTGGTACCTCAAAATGCCAATTTAAGTGTGGGAAGGTTTATGTGAAATTCACTGTAGTGTCTTTGACACACCGAACCTAAGGTTTCATTGTGGGTAGCTCAGATAACCAATAATAATTACTAAGTTGTAAATAGGGTCTGTCTACACTCACCTACAGAAGATTTAAACATTATTCTAAATGCATTCTTTCTCGGTAAGCATAACTGATGGAATGCTTGCACATCTAGAGCGGTGTTTCTTAAGTATGTTTCCAAAAGCTCAATTTCAAGAGTTGTGCATGCTTTTCCTATCTGATACACACAATTAAAACTGGAGGTAGAGCCACATTCACAACAAATAAAGAATGCAGGTAAGTGGTCACCTGTGTGCCCATGGGCAGCAAAGAGTAATGTTCACGCATTCTATCATTGATGCGCTTACCAATCTGGAGGATGTGAACCATGCCATATGTCACAAATGAATTTTGTGGCATGTGAACTCTGTGGCATATTTTGACATGCAGACACCCTTGAATTGGTTACCAAATGGCTACAGAAGCCATCAAGCATGCTGTGTGCAGAAAACAGCAGATTCACATTATGCCTCTTCCCTACTTTCTTATGCGAAAATGCACAAACATGAGATAATTTTCTGCTTAGTCTCTGCTCCGTCATGATCACCTTGTTACGTATATATTGCTGCCTATCTCACTTCATTTACATTCACTGTGACGCCACAGCAGTTGCACTACTGATGCTCATCAGCTTCCAGGCAACAAATTTCTTGCTGACAGCTCAATTCATTTGAGTGAATGCAGCACTCTTTCCAAGCATTAATAACAACATGCCTAGCACTACAAAAATTAACTGCAACAAGGCACAGCAACTGAGTTTACTAAAGCCTGCCTAGATTGCAACATGTGCAGTCCCCATCAGGCTTAGCCCAAGCAGTAGAGCAGGTTAGTGATTTTCAGCACCTCGCCTATCTAATCCTCACACCTTAACTGCAGCAGTTCTAGCTGCTTCCACACATGCAAAAAGATAGCACCAACACAGTATATACATCTGCATCTATGCATGCAGCATGCACATCATCACTGGAGCAGCCTTTTGGTGTGCTGCGAGCATAATGGAAGCAAGACTTTATTCCACACTCAATTTTACATTATCTTCAGCTGTGCCGTGGAAGCCGAGACACGGCACCATTACTGTATCCATGATTCCTTGTGACATGTTCTTATGTTTGTCATGCACGTGTTGTTTTCGACATGACGCCAATTACGAATAAAGCTTATAAGTTTAACCACTGCCTCCCACCACATCAAAGGTACACTAAAAAGCAAAAATAAATCATCTTACACTCATAAACTATTCTTTCATACTTTTTTCATTCATTTGCCAGGGACAGATTGAGTTTTACTTCAGAATGTAAGGGCCAAATGTCTTTTTCTTCTTTCTTTTAATGTCGTACTGGCACATCGATATGTATGAAAGATATCAGTGTTCTCTCATATTCGGGATCTGTTAAGAGAGGGGAAGTACGAAAAGGTTTGTAAGGGTATTCTTTGGCTCCTTTAGAATGAAGTCATTTTTACCAGGTAAACCAGCATACCCATTTAGATCTTCTCAAAATTCAAAACGTCGCATTGAGCTGGTGCCGGAACTTTACTGCAGCAGTACCACTCATCTTTCACTTGTGTCTGACTTCTAAGCTGCCTCTTAACAGTGGCCGTTTTGCTATTGCAGTGCATAATTTACTAATACAGCATAAATTGGTAACCCTGTCTAGCACATCTCTAACGTAAAATGTAACAGTGCTGTTACAGTTGTGCCTAACTTGAGGTGACCGCGCGGTTATGAAAATAGATACAAGAACCGTGAGAATTTTTGTTTGCGAAATGCCATGGGACATAATGACAATTTGGTTTGAGTGAAAGCACTAGCCACTCAGGCTTGCACTGTGTCATGCTAAACATACTCTGCTTCTCAGGTCGTGTTATATAATCTATGGTTTACTATGTTAGCAGCAGTGCATTAAGACAGGCTTCCTTGTAGGAGCATGTAGAAACAATAAACAACATACAAATTTTGTTTACATGTGACTTCTTGAAGCTTAGCACAATTTTATATGCCTATATAGAGGGACAGATTAGAGACATGTAAGTATTTGTTTAGTATTCAGGAAACAGCATGCAAACAAAGAAGACTGATAAAGAAGCAAGGGGAAGTGCTGATTTGCAACTGATGTTTTATAGATGCTTTGTGCAGTGAGATATATAACAAAAATCAAAACATAACAGACTACTAACTTGAAAATAAAAAGTGCAACTATCTATGCACTAAAGAAGATCTTTATAATTCAGGGAAACGGAAGGATAACTGCTGTGTGTTCCATCGATTCTGGTGTTGTACATTTGTGTAATATTCTGCATGGTCAAGCTGCGTAGTGCTGTGATAGATGATTCTTTAAACAAGTATGTGGCTGCATTGTTGATAACTGACCACAATGTTGTTGTTTGTTGGCTTTTATGCTACTGCAATATTACATCAACGCAACTTCGCGTTTCTCCTATATAGCCGAGTCCATACAATAAATTTTGCCTCCATCTCTTCAAATGGCTGGAGCTGTTTCAAGCACCACTGCCCCTATTTTTAATGAAGCATTACTGGTTTATAGCAGCGTAAAATTTGTAAGCTCATATTTGATTGCGTGACAGGATTATGACTTGGAACTTGCACTGGGCAACCGCTTCATCCTGTAATATGGCATGTGCCTATGGGGCTGTGGTAAGTATCTCCATGTTCATTTCTTCCCCATACATATGCTTCCTGCCAGTTCGAGCTTTCCTGGAAAATCACCTTCTGGAACATGCATTTGCTAAAAGGAAGTTTCTCATCATCAGTGTGTTACCTGGAGAAAACCTCATTGCATCAATAACTTAAACACAGAGAAGGGCTTAAGGACAGCTGGAAATGCTCATTTTTTGAACAATATAAACATCATATGCCACCCATATGAAATAATTGAAAACACCATGTTGGTGTAGTTCTCAAAGATGTTCCAAAAGTGAAATCTCCTTGCGACAGTGCCATCAGCACGCAGTTTCTAGAGAACACCTGCAAACTGGAGCACGTAAACAACTTTCTTAAAAGTAAGAACATTCACTCCGGCATTACACTTTTATGAGGCTATACATAGGCAGGCTAAACTTGAATGCAAATCACTGAAAGGCTCAGGAAAGAACATTGTACATGCAAACAAACTGACAACACACCCAAAGGAAGCTGACCATACATTGTGGGATGTGTACCTACATATGAAAGCACAGTGACGCAACTAGAATGCATTGAAATGATAAATGTAAAAGCATGCTATTGGCCTCTGTACTGAAGAAAAAAGTATTGCATGTGCCAAAGAGAGAGACTGCACATGTGTATGAATAAAAGTGACATCTTCATTGTTTTGACAAAAAAAGAAATAGTATACAAAAATGAACAGATGTGAGTTTGGAACTCATTTCATCTGTCGCTGTATCTTCTAATTACATGTCTGCATTAATAAGTGCCACTAGCAGCGTGCATTGCCATGAAGTGTTGTCAACTAACCAGGCTTGTGCATTGCTACTCTCTGGTTCCAAAATACTGCTATCAGTTCAAAACTATACATTTAAATGTTTTTGCTTGCTACCACAAAGTGTGTGTTACTTGCAAGCACCTACTGCACTTCTTCAACCAAGTGCATGGTAGGAGTGTTCTCGTACATGATACCTTGTATGCTGTAAACAGCTTAGAATGTATACGCATAAGTAAGGACAGCTGAGGAATTGGTGTGGGAATGCACTGAAGTGGCACTGAAGACGAGCACAAAAGGAGAAACAGATAGTGCACGTGACTATCAACTAAAGTTTATTAGAAAAGCTAGTGCTATTTCATCATGTTGCCATGCCAACTTTCCAGCTGTAATTAGTTATGCAGATTTTAACCCATTTGCGGTGCTAAAGACGAACACAAAAAGCAGAAACAACAAACCTTTGCAATAAACTTAAATTCACATAAAAGGACTATTAGAGTGCCTAGGTGCCTATATGACATGATTTCAGAGAGATAAAAAAACACAGCACGAAAGTAAGGGTAGACATGAGACAAGTGCTTTATGGTTTTAGATTTTTGGCTTTGTATATGTGTCAGATGGTGCAACATTTAACAAAAAGGCCTTCTAAGAGTTGCCATGGAACTGTATACATTGCCTTCCAGTGTGGACAACCCTGAAAGCACTTCTATTCTCTATTCACCAGATGTGGTGTTCGCTGGTGAGGCTGAGGGTTTAACTCGATCCTACCAGTTGTGGTCGCAGTACTATGAATGTGGGCAAAATGCAAAATAATGCTTGTGTATAATGTGCTTTGGCTGCATGTTGTGGACTCCCAGGTGGCCAAAATGAACCCGAGTTCATTACATCTTCTCCGACAGCTGTATACTTGTCGCTTAAGGACATAAAGCTCCATGAATCAAGTTTTTCTACGCACAGTATTAGTTGGTCACTTGTAGGAGCTGTTATTGTGCACAATGTAATGGACGACTGTGGGACTTTTAATGATCAACTCAAGAGTTTGTGATGACACATAATGCTTCGTATTATACTCTGTGACTATAGCAGCTTCTAACATGTTTTAAGTCAGGCATACTAGCCTCAACCGCACATAACGAATGCTGTCTGTAGCTTTGACTGCAGTTAATTTTTGGTGAATGCATGGAGAAAGAAAATGAACACATTTAATGTAACGCAAATTGGG
>NC_092823.1:505000-525000 GCF_023375885.2 Dermacentor andersoni
GCGAAATTCCTAGTGTGCACAAGGAACGCTGCACAAGCGACTAAGCTAATGGTAGCGGAAGGGTTTCATGTAAACCATGTCAAGGTACCCGTAGACGCTGTTGGCCCGCCAGTCACATTTGTAAACGTGTACCGATACCCAATTTATATGTCAGCAGACACCTTGTCGTTTGCCTTACAAACCTATGGCAAAGTTAAAAGCGTGACTTTTGCAAAGGTGGCTAACCGCCAAAACAAGCTAAATGGTGTAAGGGTGGTCCGCATCGAGATGAGCAGGCCGATTCCCAACTTCATGACGGTCCATGGCCACAGGGTCATGTGCGAATACCGTGGAATGAGGCGCGTGTGTGCAAGGTGCGGTGCCGACAGCCACATGGCCACTGCGTGCACCGCCCGGTACTGCAAACGATGCGGCATTTTCGGACATGAAACAGAAGGCTGCGAGGAGGAATGCCACAAGTGCGGAGGCCACCACGGCACAAAAGCTTGTTTTCGCGGGAAGGCGTATCCCAAATCGTATGCAGGCGCAGTCGGGCGACACACGCCCACAGACCAAGAGCACACAGCAAACGCGCAACTAAGTCAGGCTTTCCCGACGATAAGCGAAAGTTCGGCACCAAAAATGCAAGTGCTCCGACCTAGCAACCCAACCACAAAAAAAAATCACACGACTTCTGGCAAGGCGCAGAGAGCACAACAGAAAGCGAAAACGGCGCATGTAAAGAAGCGACCGTGCGAATGCCGGAACACACTCCGCCAGAAGATAGCCGCGATAAAACAACCGATGACCTAGCCACAAGTTCGACAGAAACAGACAGCACGAGAGAATCAAGCGAACCACAATCCACAACTCGGACAGCTGATTTAGGAAGCAAAGACGATAAGGCAAAACCAAATGAGCCTAAACAAAACATTCCAGAGCAAAGCCGAGCCTTTGAAGACATACCCATAGTGAGCAGTGGAAAGTACGAAATCCCGGAGAGCAAACCACAGGAGGGAAAGCCCCCCCTCGAAACTAAAAAGCTGAACGAAGAAACAACTAACATTGGACCAGGCGGCGAAAATCTCTCTCCAAAAACACAGCAGAAAACGGAAGTAGAAAATGTAGCCGGGAAAGGCACAGCAAAAGGACGTGGCGGCCGAACCACAAACACACCGACCGTTGGCGCCCAGACACCAAATCCACAAAGACAGGTCCCGATCCAACAAGAGGGGAGGCGAAGGAAGAAAACACGCCAAAGATCGCACAAGCCCAGAAGCTCAAAGGCGCACGAAAGAAGAACTAGCAAGCAGCGACAGCGAGCCTAAGATGCCGAAAAAGATCCCCAGAAAGGACCCCCCCCCCCCCCCCCCCGCCAGAAAAAACAACCATGCAAACTAACGAAAACGACATGGACGTCACGGAAGCGATAGCAGCCGGGGAAAGCCCCGCGCCTTGATCATGATACGATGTCACACGCAGCACAGATAAAGAAAAAGAAAAGAGGAGGAGGAGGAAAAAAAAAGAAATGCACTACGCCCGTCCGCGTTTTTCGCCCTTCCTTGCTTGTAAAACTGAACGCAATGAACAAAAAAAAAAAAAAAAAAACCCAGAGACGAAGGCAATCCAGGACCGCCCAATCCAACTTCACCCAGATCGCCCGCAGATGCGATAAAACACGACAGCCCAAGCGAAAGAGTATACTCGCCCCCCCCCCCCCCTTTTTTCCACTGCCCCACTACAGTTGCCACGCTTAGCGATGAGCCACGTGGAATACACCCGCCTCCCCTTTCCCCTCCTTCTCGAATGTGTACGCAACTCATTTTAAAGTCCGCCCATCAATCGGTCAAAAGCGGAGACCTCCCCAATGACTGGTAAACAACCGCCCCTGCTCAAGCACCCCCCCTCCCTTTTTTTTCTTTAAGTTCTGTTTTTTTTTTTTCATGTATGTGCACAATCTAACTCCAACGTTAGCAAACGAGCCAGGAGTACATGGCCCACATTAATTTCGCAACCCTAAATGTCAGGGGTTTCCGCGAAAAAAATAAACAACGCGAGATTCTAAACCTCGCAAGGGAGGAAAACATAGACGTTCTCTTTATCCAAGAGGCTAATTTAAGAACCCCACTTGACGTGGAGACGTTTAAGCGTGACTTCCAGGTAGAAGCTTTTTTTTCTTTGACAAACGCCCGAGCGTGCGGCGTGGGGGTCGTCTTCGTAACAGGAAAGTTTAGAAAGCGTGCACATTGCTTTTACGGATCCGATGGGCGGACTCTGATATTAGACATCTACATAGATAACAGGAAAATTAGGTTCGTTAACATCTACGCTCCGGCAACACGGTCGGACACAAACGCCTTCTTCAAAGCCCTCCACTCATTGCTTCTTGAAAAGATTCCCCACGTCCTTCTAGGAGATTTCAACTGTGTCATAGATTCCGCTAGGGACATCAGAGGCCCGGGGCAAGGGGGATCAACCTATAACGCAAGAGAATTAAGCAAAATCCTCCGCCACTTGTACCTTACAGACGCATGGGTTTTTGTTTATGATGAGCGGTTCGAGCCTACCCGCGTCTCCACCAGGACATCTTGTAGAATAGACAGAATCTACGTGCCCGACTGCCTCGTCTCTAAACTTGAGAACTGCGTAGTTGCGAAACTCCCGGAACCTCTACAAAAAAGAACCGACAATTTCCCGGTAATATGTACAATTAGGGGCCGCCCAGGACAAGAAACGAACATTGGAAGCTGGCGGCTAGATCCTGCCCTGTTGCAGGACGACACCAGCAAGAATAACCTAAGGCAAAGTCTAAAGGCAATAACCGAGCAAGCACCACAGATGAGCCCGGCAACCTGGGAAGAATTAAAAGAAAAATGGACGGCGGCCTTACAAGCAGAAGGCAAAGCGCGGCACAGAAGGTACACCGCCGAACTAAAAGAAATACTACGGAGGATGCAAATAATAAAGAGGGCGGAAACCATAACCTCCTGCACCGGCTTATACTTACACACCCTACAAAAAAGGTACGACCACGTCCTGGAGAAAAGAACTAGAAAGGCACAACTAGAACCTCGTAAAATACAAACCATCGCGGAAGAAAATAACAACCGGGAAGGGAACAATGAGGCGAAGGAAATCACAGAGGCCACGAGGGAAGATGGAACAACTACAAACGACCGAACAGAAATTCAAAAAATTTTTCTGTCTCACTTTAGGAAACAATTTGAGGATGACCAGACAGACACCGTTACGGACACTGGGAATTTTTCAGGCTATGTGAAAAATTACAACACCTCGACCAGGAAGAAGGCTCAGAATTTTGTAGCGCCGTCACAATGGATGAATTAAAAAACGCCGTTTAAAACATGACGCAAGATTCAGCCCCAGGATGCGACGGCATAACAACAGGATTTTACACAACTTTCTTCGGGCAAGTAGGCGAGACACTTTGCGGCATGATCAACATGATACTTCGCGAAAAGAAAAAAAAAACCCTCCTTTGGGAAAGGGCGAATCATTTTATTGCTTATAGAAGGCGCCCAACCGAACAGCCCCCAATCGTGGCGTCCAATAACACTACTTAACACAGATTACAAGATCACAGCGGCAGTGCTGAACAGAATAAAACGTGTTTTACCAAAGATAACTCGTGACGTTTTCGAGTATGCAACAAGAAAACAGATAAGCGGCGCTTTCCTTTCATTGGATCAAGCGAAAGCCTTTGACAGAGTAAAGCATAAGTATCTATTCAATATAATGGAACAGCTTTCCTTTCCCAAAGATTTTGTCGAAATAATCAAGCTCCTCCATAGTGCCATGACATGCGACATCCAGATAAATAAGACCATCACACAAAGATTTAATTATAAGAAAGGAATCTGCCAGGGATGCCCCTTAGGACCAACCCTGTTCGTTCTCTCGATTGAGCCACTGCTCACTAGTGTAACTGGAGAAGCACGCATCCGTGGCTTCCCCATGACGGGACAGGAGGAAATAAAGATCTTGGCATATGCGGACGACCTTTCCATTTTCGTACGGAATGAGCCAAGCTTATATTATTTCCGAATAATCTTTGAGGCGTACGCAACCTTGTCCGGCGCTGCGTTAAACGAAGGGAAAAGCAAGGCACTCATATTCGGCTCTTTCCCACCGCACCCCATCGGAAACGGTACAGCGAGTCGACACAGTGAAAGTCCTTGGAGTCTATTTCACACAGAAAGGAGTAGCGCAGACCACTTGGTAGGTTGCCATCGCCAGAGAAAAACAAGCAGTTTTCCGCCTGCAACAAGTCGACCCAACAGTGAAAGAGAAAGCCCTCGCAGCAAGAACCACAGTATGCGGCTTTGCCAACTATGCCAGCCGTGTAGGCATCATGCCAAACAAGACAATAAACCAACTGAACAAGCTTATTACAGCCTACTTGTGGAAAAATAAGCCACCCCCGTTAAAAAGGAATATCCTACAACCAGCAATAACAAGTGGAGGCCTCGGACTTCTACATATCAAAACGACCACACGACTTCTAGCCCTGAAAACGGCCCGGTACCTGGGTAACTCAGCCGATTACATAGGCAAGGGCCTAATGTTGTATTGGAGTAGTACCAACCGAAGCGTTCTAGACTACGATAGACCTCCAGGACCACAAGCAGAGTTTCCCTCAGAATTCTATAAGGCTGCCGCAGGCACGAAAGCCATGTTAGAGAAGGAAGCACCCGAAGTTAATATAGACAAGGACTCACCCGCCAGAATCACCGAGACAATAACAGAAACCCAATTATCAATTGAGGACAAAGAAAAAATGAACCACATAAAGGAAACCCATCAAAAGAAAATAAAGCTCCCCAAGGAGGTGCAAGATTTTGAAGTCAAACAGAAATGGAAAGTGCTCCCAACTCGGCAGAGACTGCATAGAATGGGCATTGTGCCAAATGACCGCTGCCCCAACTGCAACCACACGGAAACAGTAGATCACGCCCTATTCGAGTGTGTCGCTGCGAAAACCGTTTGGCGGCTAATTTCAAACATCTTCGGAGTGCGGGCCCAGGCAACTCAGCAGAAAACTAAAGGCAGATTTGCCCACTTAATGCTAATCTGCACAATGTACGCCATATGGAAGCGACGATGCCTCGCAGAGGTAAGGAGAACACCAGTGAGGGCAGCCTACCCCACCCTACAGAGGATAAGCTTGCTACTATGGGATCATCTGAATGAGGAACTCGACGCCACAGGGGAGGAAAGCTTCCTCCGGCACTGGCACACGAGATTCTTTATTTATAAAAACAGACAACTTAAGTACCCATTAATGCCGTACTAATGCGCCCCTCCAACACTCCACCCGGAAATAAACCAATTCAAGGCAGTATGTAGCATAGAGCGCAGCCTACAACGTTGCAACAGTAGCTGCCTATAGGAACACACATAGGAGGCATAGGGTCCAAAGGTTTTTCATTGACTACCTCCTTTGTTTCAGTGAAACTTTATAACTCTTGAGTAGACCTAGCATTATATAACGCAGCACAGCTTCTGTTTGTAAAACAACCCGACAATATGCGATTGTGACGGGAGCGCCTGAAAGTTGTATAGCAATAAGCGAATTGTGCATTGTTAATCTGTGTTCACATGAAAACACTTATTGGACGAATAAAAACTTCCCTTGTTGTAAGTATTTTCGTATCTGCTCTTTTCGGCACCTGGGACCTCCCCTGGTCCCAAGTGTGCCCGCCCGAGCGTCTACAAGTCCTGCTCCCTGTACCCGGACCGCACCCTGGACCTGCCTGGCTCGGTTTTGCACCGCCTCCGGGACCCGGCCGAGGCCCCCCTCTGCACTGCCTCCAGGACTGGTCCACTTGGACCCGGACCCGGCTCGCAGCTGCACTACCTCCAGGACCGGTCCTCCTGGATCTGGCCCTGGCCCCAGGTGGCACTACGTCGAGGACCGGCCCACCTGGATCTGGCCCGGGCTCTAGGGAGCACCATCTCCAGGTTCGTCCTGCTTGAGCTGTCCCTGGGCTCCACTGGTTCGGAGCCAGCCTTCCTTGGGTTGCTGCTGGGCCACCATCGGCGACCCGGCGGACCACAGATGATCCTGGCACCTGCAAAGACCCCTTCGCGGCACTCTGGAAGTACCGGAGTCTACCGAGGCACCAGCAGCTCCTGCTGAACCTCGACGCTACCAGTTGCACCACCAGTTCAAGTTCACCAGTGAGCCTTACCCCGGGGGGAGCTGCAGCCGGCGACCTGGGAGCATGGCATCGGACTCAGAAGCACTCCGTGAGATCCCCTTGAGGGAAAACTGTTTTTTGTTTAACGCTCCGGATGGAGACGTGTCCATAGACGATTTGATAGACGCAGTCGAACTAACGGCTGGAGAAGATAGTGTCCTGGGGCTTCAGCACATGGGTGGCTCCAAATTTCTCGTTTGCACCAGAAACGGGGAGCAGGCCACAAAGCTCATTGTAGCTGAGGGGTTTTCCGTTAAAAATGTTAAAGTGTCTGTTGATGCTGTAGGACCCCCCTTAACTTTCGTGAATGTGTACCGATTCCCGTTGTACCTGACCGATGACGCACTCCTCTCTGCCTTACAACAGTTTGGCAAGGTAAAGGGCGTGTCCGACGCGGCGGTGGCCAATAGACAGAACAAGTTGAATGGTGTGCGGGTTGTCCGCATCGAAATGCGCAGGCCAGTGCCCAACTTCATAACGATACAGAGACATAAAGTCATGATGGAGTACCGTGGGATGAGGAGGGTTTATGCAAGGTGTGGGGACGATGGCCACACGGCCACGGCTTGCACTTCACCCTATTGCAAGCGCTGCGGCCAGTTCGGCCATGAAACAGAAGGATGTGAAGAGGAGTGCAAGCGGTGTGGCGGGAGCCATGGCACAAGAGATTGCTTTCGGAAAATGTCATATGTAGCTGCCGTCCGTGGCGCTCCACCAGCCACCTCAGTTACTATGAGGCCATCCCCTCTGCCGAAGGTGACGGCCACTAAATCTAACTTGCAGGTGCTTAAACCGCGTGCTCAGCGTTCGTCCCCGCTTGCCTCCTCGTAGGAAAGTGAACCATGCCATACCGTTAGCGGTAACTCTCTCACCAGAGTCAACAACCTCTCGCTCGGTCTCCTCGGAGACTGAACCCTCTGCAAGCTCTGTCTCTGGGGACGTCGCTTCTGAAGCGGCCTCCTCCGAGACTGAGCTGCACGAGGATTCTGACCTTAACCAGACTAAGCCGGGCACGCCACAAGTGTCCCATTCTGAGCATAGTGCTGTGCAGGTGCAGCGACATAACAATGAGTCACTTAGCCAAGCAGTGTACACGAATGATTCGAGACCAATTGTGGCTACTGGGCGCTATGCCATACCCGAAGAAGGGGAGGATTAGCCTTCCACATGCTCAGAGGCTCATTCGGGAGTTCCCGACACAAAAGAACCCTCGAAAACCCCTACTGATGATCGGAGTAAGATGAATAAGTCGAGGCACAGATCTCGCTCACATAGGAGAAACAAAGAGGGTAAGCATAGCCCAGATAGGAATAACCCCTTGCCTAATGACCATGATGTCGCCACCCCAATACGGCGGCCTAAGGACGAGAACAGCAGTGATAGCGACGCAGTTCGCCGCATGAAATCCAAAAAAAGCTCGTAAACATTCGCCTCAACTGCATGAGAGATCATCACTCATGAATGGCGACATGCAGGATTAATTCTTCTATGGAACTCGCTGCCCCTCATTATTTGCTCATATTCCTACCAACCAATAGTCATGGTTATCGTTGCACTTTTCTCGACTTGTACTGAGTGTGCGTCCTCTCGCTCCAGTCGCTCTTATGCTATCAGTACCAGGGTCTCATGAGTGCCTTCAGATTTGCCACCTTTAACGTTAGAGGATTCAGGGACAGGCAAAAACAACGTTATGTCCTCGATTGGCCAAGGGAACTTTGTGTCGATGTTCTCTTCTTACAGGAGACAAACTTTCGCACCCCACTTCAGGTGGCCTCATTCCAACGGGAGCACAATGTCTGTGCTTTCTTCTCATTGACAAAAGCGAAATCATGTGGAGTGGGCACCATCTTCCTCACCAGAAAATTCAGGGAAAAAGCGCATTGCACATTTCGGGCGAGTGGACACACACTCATTACTGATATGTACATAGACGGAAGGAAAATTAGATTTGTAAACAATTATGCGCCGGTTACTAGATCCTTAACCAAACAATTCTATAAAAACCTTCACCCATTGCTTCTGGAGCCAATCCCTCATGTCTTGCTTGGAGCTTTCAACTGTGTTGTGGATTCAAATAGGGACATCATAGACCCAGGGCAGGGTGGCTCGACCTATAATGCCAGGGAGCTTATTAACATACTCCGACATCTCCTGCTATCAGATGCGTGGATCTCTCTTCCCCAGGAACGCTTCGAAGCCACGAGATTCGGCTACCGCACCGAAAGTAGAATAGACCGGGTATATTTACCTGACTTGTTACTACCCACGCTACTTAGGTGCGAGATTATATCCCTCCCTGTCACTCTCAAGCGCAAAACGGATCATTGCCCCGTAGTTGTGACAGTGAGAGGTAGTGCCGGTCGCAACCTGACACAGGATAGATGGCGTTTAGATCCCGCAGTCCTTCAAGATGTCGACTGTATTGAAAACATCAATAACGCAGTTACAGCGAGCGTCCAAAACCTCTCAATGATGTCCCCATCAAATTGGGACTCCTTGAAGGAGGCTTGGAAATCCTACAGGATGAGGGGAAGGCGAGACATAGGAGAATTACCAAACTAAACGAACTAACGCGCCGAATGCAAATAGTTAAATGGGCAGGTACATTAACGTGTTGTACCAAGGAGTACCTTGAAGTTTTGGAGGCAAGACATGACCGACTGGTAAAGAAAAGATACATTCGTGAGGGTGAAGACCAGGAACATATGAGCATCAAGGGCACCGGCATCTCCGTCATTGGTAATGCAAAGGTGCGCATCTCAAATTAGACGACCAGACGGATCGCTCACGACTAACCCATCCGAAATCAAGTCAGGCATTCGGGATCACTTCTTAGATCTCTTTGGCGCCGATGATATCAGTGAACCTCTAGATATTCCATCAAGAATCCATGAGCTGTATCGTGATATATCACCCCTTGAAGAAGAAGACCTCTTGTGTATTACTGATGACTTAACCATAGAGTCAGTCAAAGATGCCCTGAACGTCATGAGTACAGGAATAGCGCCCGGCTGTGATGGATTAACAACCAATTTTTATAACACTTTCTTTGAGGCACTTGGGGAGGCGTTACTCCAAGTGGTTAAAATGGTGATTGAGGAGGGGAAGAAGCCCGCCTCCTTCAGTAGGACGCATTTCACTCATGATGAAGGAAGGAGCTCCCCAGACGGACATTAAATCATGGCGTCCGATAACATTACTAAACACCGATTATAAACTTGTTGCTACATTATTGCAAATGCGACTTGCAAAACTTCTGCTTTCGATAATCTCCCCATATCAATCTTGCGCAGTACCAGGACGATCCATTTACACGAATCTGATGATCACCCGCGACGTGTTCGAATATGCCCAGGCTAAGGAAGTGAGTGGAGTGTTGATATCAGTGGACCAAGAAAAAGCTTTTGACCTAGTCAGACATAAGTATATCTTTTTAATCTTAGAATTACTAAAACTACCCCCAAACTTCATACGCAGCATTAGGCTCCTGTATGAAAATATCACTAGTGAAATTTTAGTGAACGGAACAAGTACATCTAGTTCTCCTGTTCGTAGAGGGGTCCGGCAAGGTTGCCCGCTTAGCCCTTCACCGTTCATCCTTTCGCTGGATCCGTTAATAAGAAACATAATTACAGCAAAACAAATCCGAGGCTTTCCTATGACTGGCCAAGAGGAAATTAGAGTCAGTGCGTATGCTGACGACATTTCTTTGTTTCTAAGAGATGATCACAGTTTTCGAACATTCAAAGACATCTTTGCTGAGTATTCTGCATTATCTGGCGCCCGTATTAACGAGAAAAAAAGTAAAGCTTTATTATTCGGCTCTTTCCCCCCCAGTTCGATACCCAACATTCCTATAGTCAACTCAGTGAAAGTATTAGGAATTATCTTTACTAACAAGGGAGTAGCGGACGCCTCATGGCAATTAGCGGTCCAAAGATACAATGCCGCTATTACCTCCCTTAACCATAGATGCCTATCGTTTCGACTAAAATCTCTAGCAATAACAACTGTGTGTGCTTATGCGAACTATATAGCTAGAATTGGCGTAATGCCCAGAAAAATTGGCACCCAACCTAACAAACTAATAACAGCCTTTCTCTGGAATAGCAAACCTCCGGCATTGAAAAGGCATCTGCTGCAACTCCCGCTAAAATCAGGAGGACTTGGCTTACCTCACATAATGAATACCGGTAGGATTCTGGCATTAAAAACAGTCATGTCCCTATGCATGATCCCCGAATACATGGGAAAAAACTTAATGGCATATCTGACCAGCACATTTCAGATAGCACTTACAGGTAAACGAGAATCTGGCCGACTAGCCGAAAATCCGTCGCCATATTATAGAGCCGCTCACAACACCAAAAAGATGATTCTTGCAGAATTCCCCAACACAGACATCGTCCAGGATAAGGTTTCCAGCATTATTCAAAACATAACATATAGGCAGTTAAGCCCGGATGAAATTCAGTAGACATCCGAAAAAAAGTGGCGCCATTGGTCCCGTTCTTGGTTACCCCACGAAATTCTAGTTTCACTGGAAACGACGATGGCAAGTTCTGCCGACACGTGAGCGGCTCCATAAAATGGGCATTGTACCGAGTGCAGCTTGCCCGAATTGTAGCGCAACTGAATCGATTCAGCGTGCTTTATTTCAATGTCCACCAGCTAGGATAACCTGGAAACTGGTTAAGCGCACTTTCCAAATAGATGGCCTTAAAAAACCTCGGAAAAAATACGGACCATTCCAACACTTCATAGTGATTAGCACAATGTTCGTGACTTGGAAAAGACGTAGTCTAGCAGAAGCCTGCAGGCGCCCAGTTAGAGCTGCCTACCCTGCGATGCAACGAATAAGGCTTTTAGTGTGGAAAACACTCGCAGAGGATTTGGAAGTCAACGGAGAGGAAGCTTTCCTCCGACGATGGCATACTAGGTTCTTCTATGTAAAAAATGGCACGCTTCACTACCCGATTGTCCCCTATTAGGGGTCAATACTCCTAATAGCTATAGACTGTCGGTGATATATGGTCGATGTGATTGTAAAGTCTCATATCAACTTTGTATAAAAAGTGTATAGAGGACCTGCATAGGAATTGTATAAAGTTGTACAGATCTGAATAGGAATTGTATGGACTTGTGTACCTTTATTAAGACGCTTGTTCTCGGAAACACCCAACATGACACATGAACTTGCTTGCCTACACACGTAGGACCTAGCAATTGTATAAGGTACATGTTCACTTGGTAGTTCTGTACTCCAGTTCTACAGTACGATTCGCTCAATAAAATTCCCTTTGTGTAAGTATTGTAGTATCTGCTCTTTTCGGCACCTGGGACCTCCCTTGGTCCCAAGTGTGCCCGCCCGAGCGTCTACAAGTCCTGCTCCCTGGACCCGGAATAGACCCTGGACCTGCGTGGCTCGGTTTTGCACTGCCTCCGGGACCCGGCCGTAGGCCCGTTTCTGCACTGCCTCCAGGACTGGCCCACTCGGTTCTGGACCCGGCCCGCAGCTTCACTGCCTCCAGGACCGGCCCTCCTGGATCTGGCCCCGGCCCCAGGTAGCGCTACCTCCAGGACCGGCCCACCTGGATCTGGCCCTGGCTCTCGGGAGCACCGCCTCGAGGATCAACCCGCTTGAAGAGCTCCTGGGCTCCTCTGGCTTGGAGCCTCTCTTCCTTGGGTTGCCATCGGGCCACCATCGGCGACCCGTCGGGCTACCGATGATCCCGGCACCTGCAAGGACCTCTTCGCGGCCCTCTACAAGCAACCAGGTCAACCGAGGCACCAGCACCTCCTTCTGAACCTCGACCCTACCAGCCTGGACCACCAGTTCAAGTCTACCAGTGAGCCTACCCCGGGTGGAGCTGCAACCGGCGACCCTAGGAGAATGGCATCAGACACAGAGACACCCCGTGAGATCCCCTTGAGGGAAAACTGCTTTTTGTTTAATGCTCCGGATAGAGACGTCTCCATAGACGATTTGATTGACGCAGTCGAGCTAACAGCCGGAGAAGATAGTGTCCTGGGGCTACAGCACATGGGTGGCTCCAAATTTCTAGTTTGCACCTGGAACGCGGAGCAGGCCACAAAGCTCATTGTAGCTGAGGGGTTTTCTGTTAAAAATGTTAAGGTTCCTGTTAATGCTGTAGGCCCCACCCCCCCTTAACTTTCGTGAACGTGTACAGATTCCCATTGTACCTGGCCGATGACGCGCTCCTCTCTGCCTTACAACAGTTTGGCAAAGTAAAAGGCGTGTCCCACGCGGCTGTGGACAATAGACAAAACAAGTTGAACGGTGTGTGGGTTGTCCGCATCGAAATGAGCAGACCAGTGCCCAACTTCATGACAATACAGGGACATAGGCTCATGATGGAATACCGCTGAATGAGGAGGGTTTGTGCAAGGTGTGGAGATGATGGCCACATGGCCACGGCCTGCACCTCACCCTATTGCAAGCGTTGCGGCCTATTCGGCCATGAGGCAGACGGATGCGAAGAGGAGTGCGAGCGGTGTGGCGGGAGCCATGGCACACGAGAGTGTTTTCGGAAAAAATCATATGTAGCCGCCGTCCGTGGCTCTCCACCAGCCAGCTCAGCTACCATCAGGCCATCCGCACTGCCGAAGATGACGGCAGTTAAATCTAACCTTCAGGTCCTCAAACCGCCTGCTCAGCGCTCGTCCCCACTTGCCTCCTCGTCGGATAGTGAGCCGTGCCATACCGTTAGCGGTAGCTCTCTCACGAAAGAGTCAACAACCCCTTGCACAGTCTCCTCGGAGACTGAACCCTCTGCGGGCTCTGTCTCTGTGGAGGTCGCTTCTGGAGCGGCCTTTTCCGAGACTGAGCCGCACGAGGATTCGAACCTTAATCAGACTAGTGTCGAACAAGTGCAACGACATAACAATGACTCACTTAGCCAATCAGTGTTCCTGAATGATTCAAGACCAATAGTGGCTAGTGGGCGCTGTGCCATACCCGAAGAAGGGATGGATAAACCCTCCACGAGCTCGGAAGGTCATTTGGGAATTCCTGACACAAAGGAATCCTTGAAAACACCTCCTGATGATCGAAGTAAAATGAATAAGCCGAGGCACAGATCTCGTTCACATAGAAGAAACAAGGAGGGAGAGCACAGCCCGGATAGGAATAGCCCATTGCCTATTGACCATGACGCCTCCACCCAAATACGACGGCCTAAGGATGAGAACAGTAGTGATAGCGACGCAGTTCGCCGCATGAAAGCCAAAAAGGCCCGTAAACACTCGCCTAAACTGCATGAGAGATCATCACTGAGTGATGGCGACATGCAGGAATAATACTTCTACAGAACGCCTCGCCCCTCATAATTTGCTCATACGTCTAATAACTAATAGTCATGTTTCTCGTTGCACTTTGCACGACTTGTACTGAGTGTGTACCCTCTCGCTCCAGTTATACTTATATTAACAAGACCTGACTCTCATGAGTATCTTCGGATTCGCATCCTTTAATTTTAGAGGATTCAGGGACAGGCACAAACAAAGTTATGTCCTCAAATTGGCAAGAGAACTTGGTGTCGATGTTCTCTTCTTACAGGAGACAAACTTTCGAACCCCGCTTGAGGTGGCCTCATTTCAGCGGGAGCATAATGTTTCTGCCTACTTCTCACTAACTAACGCGAAATCATGTGGAGTGGGCACCATCTTCCTCACCAGAAAATTCCGGGAAAAAGCGCATTGCACATTTGGAGCGAGTGGACGCACACTCATTACTGATATGTACATAGACGGAAGGAAAATTAGATTTGTAAACATTTATGCGCCGGTTACTAGATCCTTAACCAAACAATTCTATAAAAACCTTCATCCGTTGCTTCTTGAACCAATCCTTCATGTCTTACTTGGAGACTTCAACTGTGTCGTTGATTCAAATAGGGACCTCAGAGGCCCAGGGCAGGGTGCTTCGACTTATAATGCCACGGAGCTCGTTAACATCCTTCGACATCTCCTATTATCAGATGCGTCGATCTCTCTCCACCATGACCGCTTTGAAGCCACGAGATTCGGTTACCGCTCTAAATGTAGAATCGACCGGGTGTATTTACCTGATTCGTTACTACCCACGCTACTCGGGTGCGAGATAACATCCCTCCCTGTCACTCTTCAGCGCAAAACGGATCATTGCCCTGTAGTAGTGACGTTACGTGGTAGTGCCGGTCGTAACCAGTCACATGATAGATGGCGTTTAGATTCCACAGTCCTCCTGGTTGACGAATGTATCGAAAACATCAACTCCGCAATAACGGCAAGCGTTCACAACCTCACAACGATGTCCCCATCAAGTTGGGACAACTTGAAAGAAGTTTGGAAAAAAATCCTACAGGATGAGGGGAAGGCGAGACATAGAAGAATTACTAAACAACTAAAGGAATTAACGCGCCGAATGCAAATAATTAAATGGGCAGATACATTAACGAGCTGTACAAAGGAGTACCTAGAAGTTTTGGAGACAAAACATGACCAACTTGTAAGGAAAAGATTCATTCTCGAGGGTGAAGAACTGGAACATGTGAGCACTAAGGGCACTGGCATCTCCGTTATAGGTAATGCAAGGGTGCGCATCTCTGAAATTCCACTGCCAGACGGATCTCTCACGACTGACCCATCCAAAATCGAGTCACGCATTCGTGAACATTTCGTAGATCTTTTTGGAATCGACGATTTCAGTGAACCTTCAGATATCACAACAGGAGTCCGTGATCTGTGTCGCCACATATCACCCCTTGAAGAAGACCTCGCGTGTATTACAGAAGACATAAACCTAGACACTATCAAACATGCCCTGGACGTCATGAGTACAGGAATAGCGGCCGGCTGTGATGGATTAACAACGAAATTTTATAAAACTTTCTTTTAAGCTATTGGTGATACGTTACACCAAATGATTAAAATGATGATCGAGGAGGGGAAGAAGCCCGCCTCCTTCAGTAGAGGACGCATTTCACTCATCATGAAGGAAGGAGCTCCCCCGACGGACATTAAATCATGGCGTCCGATAACATTAGTAAAGACCGATTATAAACTGGTTGCTACATTATTGCAAATGCGACTTGCAAAACTTCTGCCTTCGATAATCTCCCCATATCAATCTTGCGCAGTACCAGGACGATCCATTTACACGTAGCTGATGATCACCCGCGACGTGTTCGAATATGCCCAGTCTAAGGAAGTGAGTGGAGTGTTCATATCACTGGACCAAAAAAAGGCTTTTGACCTAGTCAGACATAAGTATATCTTTTTAATCTTAGAATTACTAAAACTACCCCCAAACTTCATACGCAACATTAGGCTCCTGTATGAAAATATCTCAAGTGAAATTTTAGTGAACGGAACAATTTCATCTAGTTTTCCTGTTTATAGAGGGGTCCGGCAAGGTTGCCCACTTAGCCCTTCCCTTTTTATTCTTTCGCTGGATCCATTACCTAGAAACATAATTACAACCAAACTAATTCGAGGCTTTCCTATGACTGGGCAAGAGGAAATTAGAGTCAGTGCGTATGCTGATGACATTTCTTTGTTTTTTAGAGATGATCGGGGCCTTCGAGCATTCAAAGAGATCTTTGCTGAGTATTCTGCATTATCTGGTGCCCGTATAAACGAACAGAAAAATAAAGCTTCGGTATTCGGTTCCTTCCCCCCTTGTTCCCTACCTAACATTCCTATATTTGACTCGGTGAAAGTATTAGGGATTATTTTTTCTACCAAAGGAGTGGCAGACGCCTCATGGCAACTAGCGGTCCAAAGATCCAATGCCGCAATTAGCTCCCTAAACCATAGATGCCTGTCGTTTCGACTAAAATCTGTAGCAATCAAAACGACTGTGTGTGCTTATGCGAACTATGTAGTTAGAATTGGCGTTATGCCCAGGAAAATTGGCAAACAACTTAACAAACTAATATCAGCCTTTCTCTAGAATAACAAACCTCCGTCAGTTAAAAGGCATCTGCTGTAACTCCCGCTAAAATCAGGAGGGCTTGGATTACCACACATAATGAATACTGGCAGGATCCTAGCTTTAAAAACAGTCATGTCCATATGCATGATCCCCGATTACATGGGCAAAAATCTAATGGCGTATCTGGCCAGCACATGTCATATGGCATTTACAGGGAAACGAGAATCCGGCCCGCTGGCCGAAAACCCGTCTCCATATTACACAGCCGCTCACAACACCCAAAAGATGATCCTAGCAGAATGCTCAAACACAAACATTGTCCAGGATAAGGTCACACACATTATTCAAAACATCACATATAGACAGTTAAGCCAAGAAGAAATTCAGAAGACATCGGATAAAATATGGCATGATTGGCCCCGCTCTTGGTTACCTCACGACATTCTAGAGTTCGATTGGAAACGCAGATGGCAAGTTCTGCCGACACGTGGGCGGCTCCATAAAATGGGTATTGTTCCCAATGCAGTTTGCCCGAATTGTAGCGCAAATGAATCGATTCAGCATGCTTTATTTCAATGTCCACCAGCTAAAATTATCTGGAAACTGGTTAAGCGCACTTTTAGAATAGATGGCCTTAAAACACCAAGAAAGAAATACGGACCTTTCGAACACCTAATAGTGATTTGCACAATCTTTGTAATCTGGAAGAGACGAAGTCTTGCAGAAGCCCGTAGGCGTCCAGTTAGAGCAGCCTACCTTGCGATGCAAAGAATAAGGCTTATAGTGTGGAAAACACTCGCAGAGGAATTGGAACTCAGCGGAGAGGAAGCCTTCCTCCGAAGATGCCACACTCGATTCTTTTATGTAAAAAATGGCACGCTTCACTACCCGATTGTCCCCTATTAGGGGTGGATACTCCTAATTGCTATAAGCTGTCGGTTCAATATGCTGGATGTGCTTGTAAATTCTCATATAAAAGTTTGTAAAAAAACAGGTCGGCCCGGTATTGCACTACCTCCGGGATCGGGCCCCGCTCACTTAGGTGAGACTTCATTGAATCAAAATGAAGAGCACAAGCTCGAAGCGAGCACTGACTTGACACGCACCATTCCTTTACTATACGCAACCATGCCGGTTCGCGGACCACGAGAGTAATTAAACTGCCACTCCATCTGTGTGTAGCGTGGCACTTGTTGCGTCGCAAATGGGACAGCCGCTCCAGCAAATTTCTAGTTATGGGCTTCAAGAAAAATAAATGAAAGCAAAAGAAAGAACCAGAATTCCAATTTATCCGATGTCTCTGAACGATTGTCTCCTGTAAAGAGCCACTTGGGGGGATGCGGGGTAGGATTAGCCGTGGGGTTCGCGATCAATATGAATCCCACTCAAAGCCAACACTGGATTTTGGAGTTCACTATCGCTTGGATCCGTAAACCACCGCGCCCACGCAAGCTCGCCCTGCCGAAATCCGCTGCCCAAGTGGAAGAAAGATTCCCTATGAAAGAAAAATAGAGGGCCCGATTTCTGGCAACTACTGTGCAGCCTTTGTGTACACATTTTTGCAGCAGTGGGGCCTCGAAAACAAACTTGTCGTATGCCCAAGTGTGGCGAAATATATTCAAGGGTTCAAAGGTGCCTCATCCTTCTAACCTGTATGTTACGATGACCTGTTGCTACCTTTTCATCATCAACATCATCATCATCATCCTGGCTACGCCCACTGCAGGGCAAAGGCATCTCCCATGATCCTCCAAGTACCCCGGTCGCGTGCTGATTGTCGCCATGTAGTCCCTAATCTAATCTGCCCTCCTAACTTTCTGCCACCCCCTGCTACGCTTCCCTCCTCTTGGAGTTCAGTCTGTAACCCTTAATGGCCACCGGTTATCTTCCCCCCACATTGCATGCCCTGCGCATGCCCATTTGTTTTTCCTGGTTTAAACTTTGGTGTCATTAACTAGCGTTTGTTCTCACACCCCCCAATCTGCTCTATTCCGATCCCCCCGTGACGCTACACTCATCATCCTTCTTTCCAGAGCCCGTTGCGTCGCCCTCAATTACCTTTCGGTAATCCTTAAAGCTTTTTGTTGGCGCACTCGTGGCATCTTTCTCGTTCAATCAAGTCAATTTTTCTTCAGTTTTGGGGGGAAAATTCAATGAGCTAGGCGCGATTGCGTCCCTAGCGCCGCTCTCAACAAGATGGCGGCGCCCAGGCTTTTTGCCTGCAGGTTCGGCCTAACGCAGAACAGGCCTGCAAGGCAGTGAAGCCGCGTTGAAGGGGCAAAGCGTAGTGGAGTGAAGCGCTTGCTCGGGCGAAATACGCCAAATAGGAATTTCCATTATTGCAAATTCCAGTTCAGTTTGCGCATTGCGTTCGCCTAAGGTAAAGAACACAAATGCGAGTGCCACAGCAGTCAAGTCAAAGCTTAGGATTGCGTATCATTTTTTTTTTTTTCTTTTCGTGCCTTTTACTCCTGGCCTGCGTGGCCCTAGCGCGCATGCACACGAAAGTAATGAAACAGTGAAAACACGTAATAATGCGGTGCGGCTGTATCATATCTATTTTGTGCGCTTTGTTCTTTGTGGACTACAGCGGTGTGCGTCATGAGAAAGTTTCGGTGCCCTTCTACTGTGACCAGTGAAGCTATATTTAAAACCACATTGATTTGTACGGTTATTGCTACAAACTGCGCGTGGGTGTTTTTCTTTTTCTCTGCCAACGATGGGTTATCGCAACCGCGATCGGTTCTGCTGCTACGCTAGACGCGTGCTTGCCAACGGTGGGCTCAATACGCGACCCGCGACGCGTGGTCGCCACATTCAAGCAGTCAATTGCAAACCGTTCCAAGGAGAAGGATGTACAGTGCTCACGGAATGAAACGCGTCAATTTAGGGGTAAGTAATGCGCGTACTTTCCTTTCAACCGGCTGCAGTTCGTGTCACATCGACGTAATTCCGGCGGGTACACTTACGTCAGAGTCCTCGTCACCTTTGCTGACCAAATTCCTAGCGACATGACATGGTGCTCTCGCATCCTTTGCACACATGTATGGTTCTACTAAATGTTCCGTGTCCCATTTCATTCCGTGAGCACTGTACTCCACTTGCCACCGGGAGGGCTAGTTCGACGATTGTACTTTTTGACCCTCGAGGAAGCGCCGCCATCCCACGTTTTCTATAATACGATAAGATTCAGAGCGACTGCGACCACTTGTCTTTGTCAATATCTCGGACACCCCCCTTTTTTTTTAATCCAGATACTCAGATGCGCCCGTGTTCACGCGCACTTGCTCTCTCCGATAAGCAGGGAAGCTCGGTTGGGGTGGTGTCGGGCCTTGCGCATGCGCTGCTGAGCTCGTCGCTTCGCCGGCCGGTCGACGCTGGCGCGGTACTGGTAATGAACTTCGACGTGCATGCTGAAACGTCACTTTGTATTGCCACTGTAGACTAGCAATGCAATGTGTTTGCGAGCGATTGGAGAAATGAGAAAGCGGGCACTGTCTACAGTTCATGCCCCTCTAGAGTAGTGGAAATGTTCCTCCAAGTATTAGGCTTGTAATTTGCGCCTACGAACATGAACTAAACAAAGAAAATGGTCTGCAGCCGCCTTCGCTTCACAAAATTCCCGTACGAAGAAATTTGCGTGCGCAAATGACAGAGCAAAAGAGAGAAACCATGTAAAGAAGAATGGCTGCCTTTTTCGTGATCTCGCGCATGAAACCAGACGATAGATTAATTTTAGCCGTTCATTTCGATTTGCCGAATGTAAACCGGAACACTTTCTCCACGCGGTCTTCAGATTTGAATGGCAATCAATCACATTGTTTCTTTTTTTTTCTTTTTTTTTCTGTTTGTTCTATCTGGAA